>NW_019462079.1:0-556 GCF_002814215.2 Seriola lalandi dorsalis
AAGTGTGACGACTGAAAGCGTCCAGTGTTCTCGGAGCTTCAACCGTACGAGGAAGTAAAAGTCAGTGGCAAAGTTTGTGGCAGAAATTGCGTCATTAAAGACTCAGGACCGGGACCAGATCACTTTCTAAGTCTCCTCCTCCTCCATCATTTTTGTGAGCTTGTTTTTTAAAAGCCCGTTAGTTCTTTCAATGCCTCGTGAAATATTGTTTGTGTCTTTTCAAAAAGTTTCTCCCGGTTTTCATCTTCAAAAAGAGCAGAATCCCGACGTGTGCGGAGCTCCGACCGCAGGTGCAGAGGTTAAATCTGTCGAGGTCACTGAGTCGTGTACAGTCAGTCCAGTCACATGCACCATGTCAGAAAACAGAGTCCACACTGTCTACAGCCTGTACATCCTAAACGGCTCTGCAAACTGTGCAAACTGCCTGTTTGTCTTTTCTGAACTCGTTGTTTCTTTGTGCTGCTGCGAAGCCAAATACTGAAACAGGGCGTTTGTCTCGGCAGTGTGATTTTCTTCAGATGTGGAACGTACGAGCAGCAGTGAAACACTTTACATT
>NW_019462080.1:0-525 GCF_002814215.2 Seriola lalandi dorsalis
CCTTAAAAACTTATTGTTACATTTTTTGTTTACTAGGTCCAGATCATCTGTCTGCACTTTGTGTAAATTTGGAGTCGGTATGTTCAAAATATTATTCTATATCAATGGGATAAAGACTTTTGGGATATTTTGTGTGACTTTCCTATAGATGTCATTGGAGCAACTTGTGCTATATTTAGCATTAAAATCATGGAGCTCTGGGTGTCATATAGCTCTGGGTGTCATATAGCTCTGGGTGTCATATAGCTCTGGGTGCCATATAGCTCAGTTGGTTGAGCATCTGCCCCATATACAGAGGCCACAGTCATCACTGCAGTCGGCCCCTGGTTCGAGTCCCACATCGGACAAGCCCTTTGCTGCATGTCATTCCCCCTCTCTCTGCCTCCCCATTTCCTGTGTCTCCCCACTGCTCTATCAATAAAAGCCCAAAAAATATCTTAAAAAAAAAAATTTGCTTGAACACCATTTTCCAATTTAACAGAACCTGTTGGTGAAATTTGGAAAGTTTTATGGGCAGTTTGGATA
>NW_019462081.1:0-421 GCF_002814215.2 Seriola lalandi dorsalis
TTGCTTTGTCCTCAAGAAACTCCAGCTACATGAGACTACACACACACACACACACACACACACACACACACACGCACAGACGCACAGACGCACAGACGCACAGACGCACCGACAGACACACACACACACACACACACTGGTCTCTGGCAAGGCTCTTGACTGGGACGAGGCCATAAAGAGGGAAGATACCAATCGAGGGAGGAGAGGAAAAGAGACGAGGGAGAAGGAAATGTTTCTGCTAGAATGAGGTCACCGTGAGCATATGTGAAAAACTGCGTTCGAGAGAGAAAAAGAGACGGATCACATACACAGACAGCTGAGTATGAGAGAATCATAGTGGTGGGAAGTGAAGAAGGAACAAAACGTACAGAGAGGAGTTGTAAAATGCAGAGACAGATTAAGGGGGGAAAAAAAATGAAGA
>NW_019462082.1:0-489 GCF_002814215.2 Seriola lalandi dorsalis
TGTTATGTGCATTTCATTGTGCATACATTACTGTATCTGCTTTTACACGAAGGTTTTGTGTTTGCAGATTAGTTCTTAAAATTTGCACTGTGAAATGATGTGAGGATAATATGCTGTTCATGTTCCTCAAAAAGCTTTTTTTCATGGTCTCTCTGTTATTATGAATGTTAATACTTTATTAAAAGAATGTTTGATTTACCACAACTAGCGCCCCCACCCCACCCTTGGGCCAGTGGTGATTGGCGTCCTTTATTTTTCTGCATGGAAGATGGCAACCCTAGATGGCACTCTGATTCGTTTATTGGACGGTACACCCAGAAACTCGCATGATTGATTAAGAGACTAAGTACAACCGTTTTGAACCATGTGCCAGGCGCAACAACTGTCTTTTCTGGTAGAAAAGTAATCCAGCTAAAGTGGATTTGAACATGTTCAAATACACTTGTGAGCTGGAAAATTAAACTTCTTTCCCAGGACACAACAAAATTG
>NW_019462083.1:0-512 GCF_002814215.2 Seriola lalandi dorsalis
ATTTTACTTCAATAGGGCTTCATTTTAGATTTAAGGTTAGAACAGGGTTAGATATTTACATAGACCAAGCACTTTTTTAGAAACACCTGGAAACCTGCTTATTCATGCAGTTATCCAATCAGCCAATCATGTGGCAGCAGTGCATAAACTCCTGCAGATCCAGGTCAGGAGCTTCAGGTTCACATCAAACCTCGGAATGAGCAGAAAACCACGTCCAGGTTCCACTTCCTGTCACCAAGACCAGAAACCTGAGGCTGCAGTGGACACGGACTCGCCAACACTGGACAGCTGAAGACCTGGTCTGATTGATCTGGATTTGTGCTGAGGCAGCAGATGGTAGAGTCAGAGTCTGAATCCATGGACCAACCTGCCTTGTGTCAACAGTCCAGGAATGTCTCAGTCTATCTGAGTATTGTTGCTGACCATGTTCATCCCTTCATGGCCACAGCTCACCATCTTCTCATGGCTCCTTCCAGCAGGATCATGCTCCATGTCTCAAGCTGGTTTCATCA
>NW_019462084.1:0-393 GCF_002814215.2 Seriola lalandi dorsalis
ATACATATATATATATATATATATATATATATATAAGTTTTCCTTAAACCCTAAAGCCCCTAGTGAGAGCAGGTGAAACTAGAATCGACTCCCCATGGTCACAGTGTCTCCTTCCTGACCTTTGACCTTTTGGCCATAAAATGTCATCACTTCATTTTTATCCTTGTAGATATTTGAGTTAAATTGTGTCATAATCTGTGAATGAATTTGTGAGTTACGGCCAAAAATCGTGTTTTGTGAGGTCACATGACCTTCGACCTTTGGCCGCCGATGGAGCTCAGACAGAGTCACTAACTCCGGAGACTCGTCGCTCGTTTCCAGTTTAATTTCACAGTAAACTTTGAGACTGTGGTTGTTCTTTAACCGTAAATTGATTATCCTCTGTAACCACGA
>NW_019462086.1:0-438 GCF_002814215.2 Seriola lalandi dorsalis
AATCAATCAAAGTGAGTGAAGTTTGAACTGAAACAAACTCAGATTCACATTTACAGAATAAATGAACTTATAAATATATAATGGACGTTCAGCTGAGGTCCAGATTTTAACCTGACTCTCAACATCGTCACCATGGTAACAGGGTGACCACAGGTGTTTCTAACAGGAACAGGAAGTAGATCCTTCTCTGTGTCATCCTCCCTTCCTAACCTGGCTAACCCATTATACCCCCAGTCTCTTCCTCTTCTTCTTCTTTTTCTTCTTCTTCTTCTTCTTCTTCTTCTTCTTCTCTCCCTTCTTTCCTGCGTGTCTCACCCCCCGCCGCCCCCATCCTCTCCCGACGCCACGATCACTCATTGCCACCCCCTCCACTCTTTACGTTCACCTCTTCCTTTGTTTTCTGGGTTTTATTTTGCTGTCAGTGCCTCTCTCCGATCC
>NW_019462087.1:0-465 GCF_002814215.2 Seriola lalandi dorsalis
AAAAGTCACGTCATTGGACGCCATGGCAGCCTGCAGCCGCCTCGCAGATCCAAACTCCCGACAAAGCTTCCTATAAACGGGGATGTGGGTCTTTCCAACCTTCTTTGGGAGAGTGAAATGTAATTTTCCCCCAGTCCTGTCTCTCAGACCTGTCAAAACCCTGTCGGTCCACGTCGTATATTGATGTCCTGAACTAAATGAGTGAACACACCAAATAAGTATTGACAAGATAAACCCCTGAGTGTAGGACACTATGGTGGATTTTTCCTTTAAAGTATTATGTATTCTGACTGTGAATAGCGAATACTGCGGTACATAGAAAGAGATTTACAGCACTTATGTGCATATATATTCATCTATACCTGAGAGTTAGTGAGACACTCCTTTTGGCTCCAGAACTTACCTGAGAATCGTCATATTTTTAAGTCTTCTTGAAATTCAGACTGATCCATTGCAGACAGGAAC
>NW_019462088.1:0-524 GCF_002814215.2 Seriola lalandi dorsalis
GGTGCGTCCATATCTCTTGATATCACTGACTGCTAAGCAGTAATGTTTCCTCTGGCATCATGTATTAATTTTTTTGTGAGTCGTTTGTTGTTTTTCCACTGCACAAGGGAATGATCATGGGAGTAATGCAGCCAATACATGTCAAGTAGACTAATGACAGAGCCAGTGCTTGCTCTTGGTGGGAATTATTGGGTTTCTGTAAATATTATTACATAGAGAAGGTCTAGACCTGCTCTATTTTGGAAAGTGCCTTGAGATAATGTATGTTGTGAATTGGTGTTATACAAATAAAAATTTACTTGACTTGACTTGACTTGACTTGACTTGACAGACAATTTACTCCATACATTCAATAGGCCTTAGATACACAGGTTAAATAAAAAAGACTGGTGTCATTCTTTGAACTTCAACTGTATTTTACCACAGAAAAAAAAACTCCAATATGTGTCCACAACTTAAAAAAAAAAAAAAAAAATCCTGCCTTATATTTCAAGTTTGACATGCCACAATGAAAAATACTTACA
>NW_019462089.1:0-507 GCF_002814215.2 Seriola lalandi dorsalis
CAAAGAGATGAACAATGAGCAAAAGTGGATGCAAAGAAACACGAAATGATTACAAAGTAGTATACTACACAGTAGACTTCAACACAATATGCTTGTCAGATGGAAACCCCCTCCGCTCCGCATTTGTAATGTTGATGACAACTACAACAAAGACCGACAAAACAACCACGAAGAGATGCAAAAAATACTGAATTGTGAAATTACCACATAGAGATACAGAGATAAAATGACTAAAAATAGGTGCATAAGAGGCAACATGCACACAAAGAGATGCAAAACGACTATGACGAAACACAAAACAACCACAAAGACATGTAAAGCAACACACAAAAAAGACCATGAAGAAACAAAAAATGAACACAAAGAGACACAAAAATAACAAGGAGTAGATGTAAAAGACTCTCAATGAGAGAGGAAACTGCAAAGATACATAAAATGTGTCATTTGCAGTCATTGTGTGTCTCTTTGAGTCTGAATATGTTGCTCCTATGTGAGTGGGGTGGATGG
>NW_019462090.1:0-547 GCF_002814215.2 Seriola lalandi dorsalis
TTTTTTTTTTTTTGCTGCTTTATTTTATTTCTTTATTATTTATAGTGAGCAGACTGATGGCTGATGTTGCTCTTGTGAGGTTGTTACCAGACGTGTTGGTTTGTTTCTTAGTTTTCTGCTTCGGTACAATTTATAACCGATCTGATTGTACATCGATAAATCTGTCAAAAACATCAATTAAAAAAGTCGGTCACACGTGGGATTTATTGTGGTTTTATTGTGAAATCTCACACCGGAAACGCGGCGTTCCATTGTGCTTACCTTGACGCGGGAGAGAAAGAAGGAGAGAGGGAGAGAGGGAGAGAGGGAGGCTGAGACCGTGTGGAGGGAAAAAAAGGAAGAGAGAGAAAGCCGCGGGTGGAGAGGAGGAGGAGGAGGAGGAGGAAGAGCGGGATAAACCCAGCAGACAGACAGACGACGGGACCGAAAAGAAAGAAAAGAAATGTGGATTAATCCGCGAGCTGTGCGCGCGACACTCTGAGGAATATTTCCGCTCGTGGAGGAAAATTAATTTTTTACATTTTCTCTCTCTTTTTTTTTTTTTTTT
>NW_019462091.1:0-618 GCF_002814215.2 Seriola lalandi dorsalis
ATGATCATCAGAAAACAAAAAGAGCCTCCTTCTGTTCATTTACAGATTTATTCCCAGTTTGTCTTTCACCTTCATGAACTCACTGATTATATTAATTATATTTACAGCAGCTGTTTTCAGATCAGCTGAGGCTTCAACAGTTTCTACATGTTAATATGATCTGAAATAATAAAGAGGAAACACAAAAGCTGCTGTCAAGAGTTTGTGACACACACACACACACTCACAGGTGAAATATGTATATAATATATAATCTAATCCTACTGTAGATTGTGTTTCATCACTTGTATCGTACAGTTGCTTTTTCCAACTTGTCTGATGTGCAAATAAAGTTAATTTGAACTTGAGGGGGGCAGATAGCGGATGTGGTTGGAGGCATCGTTCCATCTGTAGTTACTGCTGGAACACACACACACACACACACACACACACACACACACACACACACACACACACACACAGAGTGGATGAGGCTGGTTTTGATAAAGAGGAGGACGAAGAGGGAGAGAACATTGTTTGTGGGCACTTGTATTTTTTTCTGCTGGGAGAGAGCTGTGTGTGTGTGTGTGTGTGTGTGTGTGTGTGTGTGTGTGTGTGTGTGTGTGTGTGTGTGTGTGT
>NW_019462092.1:0-511 GCF_002814215.2 Seriola lalandi dorsalis
TAAGAAAATTTGTGTTGGCTAACGACAGTAGCTTAGGGAAAGGTATGCTAGTGCAAGTTAGCTTAAATGCTAATATTAACCTAGCTAACCAAGCTACAGGTAAAAACATTCCTGGTTATTTATATTTTTCCTACTGACATTCATTTGCATTTAAGTAAAATAAATGAATAAATTACCCATACAGTGTTGGAAGTTAATTAAGTCTATTTTATTCTATTTTTTTTCCATGTCAGAGAAATATTGAATATTGTGCTTTTTACTCTAATAAATCTAACAGCTACAGATTCAATGATATAGATTTTACTTGTAAAAGATCTTACAATGTGATCATGTTATGAAATATATAGTGTATTCACAGACAGAACTAGGCAGCAATACATGAAGTAGTTAAAATTAGTAGAACTGCAATCAGTGACTTTATTTTGATCATTAAATAATAACTTTAGTGATTTTTTTAAACAATATAGATTATGTGATTTTCTTTGCCATAGATGATGGTGAATTGAATATT
>NW_019462093.1:0-469 GCF_002814215.2 Seriola lalandi dorsalis
GTATGCTAGTGCAAGTTAGCTTAAATGCTAATATTAACCTAGCTAACCAAGCTACAGGTAAAAACATTCCTGGGTATTTATATTTTTCGTACTGACATTCATTTGCATTTAAGTAAAATAAATGAATAAATTACCCATACAGTGTTGGAAGTTAATTAAGTCTATTTTATTCTATTTTTTTTCCATGTCAGAGAAATATTGAATATTGTAGTTTTTACTCTAATAAATCTAACAGCTACAGATTCAGTGATATAGATTTTACTTGTAAAAGATCTTACAATGTGATCATGTTATGAAATATATAGTGTATTCACAGACAGAACTAGGCAGCAATACATGAAGTAGTTAAAATTAGTAGAACTGCAATCAGTGACTTTATTTTGATCATTAAATAATAACTTTAGTGATTTTTTTAAACAATATAGATTATGTGATTTTCTTTGCCATAGATGATGGTGAATTGAATATT
>NW_019462094.1:0-506 GCF_002814215.2 Seriola lalandi dorsalis
ATATATATTTATATATAATTTGTAGATTTATGTTTGTGAGGGAGTACTGCTACTTTTACGTAATTAGAATATCCGAATACTTCTTCCACCACTGGTCTTCCATCTACATTTGTAATAAGAGTAAAAGTAATATGACACTTACTACATCACCTTTAAAGGAGACTGATGACTGAGACAATGTGGTATAGAATATGGACAATCGCTAAAAATGTTAAGAAATGAAATTTGTCATGTTCCCAATTTTAATACTTTGGTAGTTTTTCTTGTTTTTTTTCTTTTCAGTTTCTGTGGCCAGATGTTTCTGTTTAAAACACTTCATAGTTTTCTCAGAGCACCATTTATTGTTATTTCTGAGTTTAGCACCTGCAGTTTTCCCTATTGAAATATCAATGCTGTGAACTTATAAACATTTTTATTCATGTCAGTATTGTAAAGACTTCATTGTTGAATTTAGAAAGTCTTTTCTTTTCCAAACTGACTTTTCTTTGAAAAGGCGATGGAATGAA
>NW_019462095.1:0-1488 GCF_002814215.2 Seriola lalandi dorsalis
AGTCATTGTCTCATAGACATTTTCCACTTCACATATTCCACACATAATTTCATAGACTTCAGACTTCCTTTTGCTGTTTTTCTCCAGGGTGTCCATCTTGTCTTTCACCTTTGGAGAGATTTTCAATATGAACGTTATTGAACACATTTTCACAATTGCTCCATCCCTTCTGTACATATACTGATGACCTGACTTCCACATTCACATCTACACACTTCCACATTCACATATACTGACTTCCAGATTGTGATTTACGCACTTCCAAATTCTCATCTATCGACCTCCACATTCACATATACTGACTTCCAGATTCTGATTTACGCACTTCCACATTCTCGTCTATCGATCTCCACATTCACATATACTGACTTCCACATGTAATTTCAAGTATAATGTTCACATCATATTACCTACCTGATTTCTTTCCAGGACAATCCTTTTAGGCACAGCCTGCTGCCTCTTCTTCAGTAGCCATTTGTGAGGAGGCAGCTCATCTACTCTGATCTCATTTCCGAAGTTCTCCACATTTTTTCTTTTGCGACAAAAGAATACAATGGCTGAGATGGTGATGATCATCAGGAGGACAATGACTGTGACTGCTGCTGAAACTGCTACATTACTAACTGCTGATTTCAGTATGAGTGTTGTGGTGCATGTTTCAGAACCCATAAGGTTTTCAGCATTACAGACATAGGGACCCAATACATCTTCTCCGGTGATTGTTAAAAACAAGTCACCAGGGAGCATCTTTTCTCTGCTTTCCTTGGACCATGTGTACCACATTGGGGGGCTACCTTGACTGCCAATGCAACTGAGCACCACCGTCTGACCCATCTCAACCACAACCTCAGGGTTACACACAGGTTTGGTTGGCCTCTCCATTACATCTAGCCGAATGATGATGCTGCTGATTCCAGGAAGTTTTTGAACCTTGCACTGGAAGGTGTCAGAGTCTGTTAGCTTCAAGTCATTGATGTTTATTGAACCATTGCCACTTTCAGGATCTGGAGACACAAACTGAACTCTGCTCTGAAATCGATGATTAAAATCATTGTAGATGCGATGATCTCCAGCATACCAGATAACCACTGTTTCTTCTTTCTGTATGTCTGCAGGCAGTCCACTCAATATCAATTCCTCCCAAGTCTTCAGGAGCAAGGGTGGAGTGACAGCTGAGGGTCACGTCGTCTCCCACTGCAGCATATGTAGGTGATAATGACCGTGACACTATCTGCAGTCCATGAGATGGTTTTGCAGTGAAAGGCAATAATGAGAGGCTCATGAACAAATGCCATAGCTTGAGCCTGGTGATCAGAGGCTTTCGATAAGGAGGACGTCTTTGGTGAAATGCTCTAGAGATTGGCATCTGCAGATTTTAAAAGAACAGAGTTTAAATTTGAATCAAATAGACTGACGTGGATTTTTGTAACTATTTTAGATGAAAATATGGAACCTGCCAACATTCGGGTCCAGATTTCAATTTGTTAC
>NW_019462096.1:0-442 GCF_002814215.2 Seriola lalandi dorsalis
CGGACAGAGACTGAGTGAGCGTGATCTCCCCTGGTGACGTTTGTTGGTTTGAGCTGGTAAACGTGGAAATGACCTCAGCTTTAAGGACCCGTCACTCAAGACAAATATTGTCCTTTTGACTCCACTACATTTCTATGAATGGATTTTATTTTATTTTGAAAATGTTATAGACCATAAACCAATCACAGCAACTCTTCCACTGTCAGCCATGTTTGAACCTGTCAGTGTCCTAACGATGGAGACGTTAGATAAAGATTCATTTAGTTTGAATGTTTGATGAGTTCAACACGACCAGACTTTAGTCAGTCAGTCATCAGTCAGTCAGTCATCAGTCAATCAGTCATCAGTCAGTCATCAGTCAGTCAGTCATCAGTCAGTCATCAGTCAGTCAGTCAGTCATCAGTCAGTCAGTCATCAGTCAGTCAGTCATCAGTCAGTCAGT
>NW_019462097.1:0-478 GCF_002814215.2 Seriola lalandi dorsalis
ACTCTATTTTTCTCTTTCAGTAATGGTTTCTTTGCTGCTATTCTGCCAACAAGTCTTTCTTCTCCCAGTTTCCCACGCACAGTTCTTGAAGACACTGCTGCACCATTAGTCGTGGTGGTGTTGATCTCGTCACGCAGTTCTCGTGAGATCTTTCTTCGATCCTTAAGATTGAGAATTTTGAGATGCCTCACTTGTCTGTCTGAAAGTTTATTTTTTCTACCTCTCCCCTTTCGGTTCTGATGTGAATTGGTGGCATCATGGCGGTCTGAAGTGTACTTTACAGCGCTTGGACTGCATCTCAAGTCCTCGGCTATGCGGCGGTAACTCCAGCCAGCATCAAAACGGGCCTTTATTCGAACCCGTTGCTCACTCGTTAACTCCTTCTTCACCTTAGCCATGTTCAAAGAGCAACATGTGCTTCAAGACTACTTCCAGAGGCTTTGAGTTTATACCAATTGGTGGTGTGGCCTCAGTGACA
>NW_019462098.1:0-511 GCF_002814215.2 Seriola lalandi dorsalis
TTGTATTTAGGCTTCAAACATCATGAAGTGGTGTTCATTAGTGAAGATGATCCTGCTGAACAAAACCTGTCAGTGTCATAAACTCTTGTTTATTTCCTGTAATAATCCAAAAGACAATGGAAAGATCCCACTGGCTTTTTATGGAGGGAACCAGCGTGATGATAACTTCAGGGTTGGACTACAAGAATACATCATCCCTGCAGCACTGTATTAGGTAAACCCCGAAACCTGACCTGGACCCAACTGATCATGGTCGTCTTGTGTCTTTTAACTGACAGTCACTTCATACAGATGCTCAGGCCCAGGGGCCCTTTGACCTTTCAGTGCCTGATAGACCTGTTCACCTCTCCATGGTTATTAGCAGTTTAAACAGCACACTGACATATAGGCTGTATTCACATGATAGAGAACAATATTTCTCCTCTGCTGCACAGCTCTCTGTCCACAACCTGAACATTATTACAGATTTATAAAATCTTAGTACTAAGATTATTTACTAAGATTAAGTAAT
>NW_019462099.1:0-519 GCF_002814215.2 Seriola lalandi dorsalis
CTAATACTACACCAAAGTGTAAAACAAAATACAAGAGAATAAGTAATTATTGTCTACATTGGATTAAATTGGAACTGGAGATTCTGTGTCAGAATATTTTCTTTGACACTGTGAATGACTTTCTGGAGAGACTGTCTGAAAACAATCACATCACCACTGTCTCTGTCGCTTTTCACCCCACCAAGTCCAGCCATTCAGGTTCGGTATTTTTTTATTTGAAAAGGACAGTGCACATTGATTAACCTTTCTGTAAATGTGCCAGTGTTAGCCAACAGGCTTATTTTAAATGATGATAAAATGTGCCAAACTTGCACACAAAATTCAAAATGGTGGACTTCCAGTTTGGTTTATCTCAACAGGGTCAACATGCGTACCAATTTTCATACATCTAGGTCAAACGTGCTGCAGGGGCTACTTGAACTGCATGCTGCTTAGACAGGCGAGAGGAGAGCAGGGTGAGTCCAGAGCTCTGTAAGCAATCTCAAACTTATATGCTTGACTATACTTTTAATAAATTAG
>NW_019462100.1:0-494 GCF_002814215.2 Seriola lalandi dorsalis
TTGGTAAAAACATTTGCCAAGTATTTCTTTAAACTGGTGTCATAATGAGTCCTCAGAGATCTTTTCCTTTATAATTCACTTTTAGACCTCCTGTTCTATTTAGGCTGACCTCTTCGACCCACATTTGTCCTCAAGCTTGACGGTCATGTCAGGGTGCAGGGGGTGGGGGAGTCATATTCATTACTCAGCACTCCAAGTACTAAAATGACACTATGCTACAATCAGCAGCTTTATGAATTAAGTACCAACTGTTGTTTATTCCATATTTCTACTATAACAACAGACGACATGTTATGATAAAACTCATCTGAGTATAAAAGCCAGTCGCACCAGACTACAGCTGGATGTCTTCACCATCACACCATGAACTCAGATATAATTTAGTGGCACTGAATGAGCCACAATTACAACAGCAGCAGTCATGATAACAGCTGACAAGATCAGCTTGATCTCACTTCCTGTTTTATATGCAAATTGACAGGTATGTGTTGGTG
>NW_019462101.1:0-469 GCF_002814215.2 Seriola lalandi dorsalis
CAGGTTTGTGTGTCAGAACTTATGTTCTTCTTCTTTCCTGCACATTCATGATCTCAGGACCCCTCAGATTTATGTGACCCTGAGAGGGGCCTGAACCCAAGCTTGAGAACCAATGGGCTAAACTATCAAGTACAGTAAAATGTTATTCACACATATGGTAGGCAATTTTAACAAATTAATAATGTATTCTAATATAATAATATATCAATATCAATATCACAGAGACGTTCTGCAAACCATTTCTTTAACTTTTGATACTGTCACTTTAACCTGCAGTAACTGATTTTTATTTATTTATTTATTTTTGTTAAGGGTAAGTTGTGAGCAAACATTCAGACATCACATTTTAAGTGGATCCAGCAGCTACAGAGCAACACGGTCTTTCATTTGAAGTGGTGTTTGTGCACCTGATGTAATTAAGTCCAATATTCACTCACTTTTAGCTGTTTTTGGAAAAACGTCAATCAGT
>NW_019462102.1:0-643 GCF_002814215.2 Seriola lalandi dorsalis
AAAATGTAGAGCTAAGAGGAGCTGAAAATTTAGAGTTTTGAAGCCTTAATACAAGGTCAGTATCTGCCTGATAGCATCACAGCAACACATCGGTCTAACCACATCCACTAAACGTAACCTTAACTTAACCTAAACCTAAATCTAACCTTAAAACATGTCTTCACCTGAAGATCTCATGATTTACATTATGGGGACTTTCTTTTGTCCCCATAATGTTGAGTGTATGTGAGTAAACAGATTTAGGTCCCCACAACACGAGTAATACCTGGACCACACACACACACACACACACACAGAAACACACACACACACACACACACACACAAACAATACCACCTGCAGGGGGGAATGGGAGATTATCCTCCTTGTGACAAAGTTGAGGCTAACACATTCGCTCAGACGCACATAGCCACACACAGTCTGAGCTCTGACAAACACAGGGAGGCTGGGGTGTTGATGCACACTGAGTGCCACCTGTGCCCGAGCACAGAGAGATCGAAGGGCAAAGTCCCGCGTCTCTACAGGGAGGACAGACTGGCACTGGTGAGCAGGTAGGCATGAAGGGAGCCGAGCCCACCCTGTCCTACTGTATCAGCTGGCATCTCACAGATTAACACTTGGATGGGCAGATAGGCTTGTTAAC
>NW_019462103.1:0-495 GCF_002814215.2 Seriola lalandi dorsalis
AAAAGAGTCACACTTTTGACATAGGCCATTATACAACCGGGGGTAGAATTGCATGTTCCCCTCAACTGAGGATTCAGGCGATTTTACCAGAGGTGGCCAGCATCATGAGGGGGTGATTTAGGCAAAAAAAACATTTTTGTCAAAACATGACTTAGGCCATTATTTTAGGAAGGTGACGATATACAGTATTTTAATAGGCGTACAGCTGAATGCACAATACAGGCTGTTCTCATTTACACATTTTTCTGTTTCTCCTGTCTGACAACAGAACAAGTTGAATAAATAGTGACTGAAACGTGTCCCATCCTGAAAATTCTTGAATTCAAAACCATGACGTCGTCTGACAAAATCACCAAACGCATAAGTTAAAGACAAAGACTGTGTTGCGATATCAGCTGGAAGATGATCACTCAGAGAAAGTTAAAGGGACATAATATAAATTTTATTTTGTCTCTCACACAGAGCACATCCTGTGTCCGGGTAACAAACTGCTGC
>NW_019462104.1:0-397 GCF_002814215.2 Seriola lalandi dorsalis
CTCTGTGGACTGAGGCTTTGATACTTTCACAGTATTAATATAGAACCTAGACCTGCTCTATAATCAAACAACACATGGACATCTACCTTTCTACTATATGGGACCTCTAAGATATTTTTGTGAAGCTGGAGATGATTTACTTGAATTAGATTTTTGTGGTATTAGCTCGTCAATCAAACGCAGGGAGATGAACCACATTTGGACTGTGTGTTGTCACCTACAGGCAGAGTGAAGAAGGAAACAGAACAAACAAAGAAATGAAGAAGAAACAAGCAGTTAAAAGATAAATAGTTTATGTGAATCTCTCACATAGCATTTACCTTTACTCTATACACATTGTTTTGACTGTGATATACAGTATGTCTTTTTTTTCTTTTTTTTTTCCTTTTTTTTTTTT
>NW_019462105.1:0-469 GCF_002814215.2 Seriola lalandi dorsalis
GTATAATAAGGCATAAAAATGTCAAAAAACGTCATAGTATAGTAAGGCATAAAAACGCAAAAAACATCATAGTATAGTAAGGCATAAAAACGTCATAGTATAGTAAGGCATAAAAATATCAAAAAACGTCATAGTATAGTAAGGCATCATACGTCATAAAAATTCATAGTATAGTAAGGTATAAAAACGTGAAAAAAACGTCATAGTATAATAAGGCATAAATATATTAAAAAAACGTCATAGTATAGTAAGGCATAAAAATGTCAAAAAACGTCATGGTATGGTGAGGCCTAAAAATGCCAAAAAACGTCATAGTATAGTAAGGCATAGAAACACAACTATAGTAAGTCATAAAAATATCAAAAACGTAATAGTATAGTGAGGTATAAAAATGTGAAAAAAACGTCATAGTATAGTAAGGCATAAAAACGTCATAGTATAGTAAGGTGCATAAAATTGTAAAAAACGT
>NW_019462106.1:0-531 GCF_002814215.2 Seriola lalandi dorsalis
TGATATGAGGTTAAAGAAAACATCCTTCTCTCCATCTCGGAAAGCTGAGGCCATCCAGGCTGGAAGGAGTTAAATGAGCTGCGACAGCGACAAGCGCAAATGCAAACTAGGCTGCCTGCCAGGCTACCAGCTCCAAAGCTCCTCTCGCTGGCTCACGTCATCAGCTTGGAACAGAGCGGAGCAGAGAGCATTGGAGAGGAGAGGAGGGTCGATGGCCGGAGGCCGGAGGCCTGGAGCTGGGTGTCGGGGTTCTGATCTCGGTTTGAGCTGGGGTGAGGGCTTAGCTCAGGGGTTTAGGTTCACCCAGGAAATGAAGAGAAAGATCAAGAGAGAGATCTGGAAATGGGAGCTCAGGTCGGGGTTAGGAGGACGCTGGATTTGTTGGTTGGGGATCTGTGTTAAGTAATATTTAAACTTGTTAGTGACATCCTTAAGTCGTCAAGTATATGAGCAGCTCAGGTAACGGTATCTGGTCCTGATACTGAAACAATAGTTTGACAAATGTACATTTATTGAAAAAAAAAAAAAAAA
>NW_019462107.1:0-440 GCF_002814215.2 Seriola lalandi dorsalis
GTCACCCGGTGAGCGTCAGGCTGAAGGGGGTCACAGGTCTGAGGTCAGGGCTTAAAGAGGGTGATTACACTCCATCATGTTTACAGCAGCAGTCATGGGAGTCACACGCTCACACAAACTGTCATGCAGTATTTTACTCCTCTACACTTAAATAGACAAATGTTGTACTTTTGGCTCAACAACCTTCCTGAAGGAATGAATCTTCTTTTATTTTGAAAGTGTGAGAAAACCCACTGACAGTCAGCTCCTCCACTGTCGGCCATGTTTGAACCTGTCAGTGTCCTAACGATGGCCACTAGATAAAGATGAGGAAGAAGATTCTTCAAGTTCATGTTTAACATGTTTAAATGAAATAAAGATTCCTTTAGTTTGAAATGTTTTCTGTGTTTAACACGAACAAAGTTCATCTCTACCTGCAGAAATGTGCCGTCCCACTTTAG
>NW_019462108.1:0-382 GCF_002814215.2 Seriola lalandi dorsalis
TAAAACACAGGTTAGCACAGTGAAGCGCTTTCAACTGGTACATTCTTTCCACCCACTTCCTGTTTCATCAGTGTTCAGTCTGTGCTCATATGAATCCTGTCAAAGTGCACAAGCCCACACTACTTTTTACCTGTATGAAACGTTGGCAAAGAAAAAGAATTAGAAGAAAAAGACTAAAGAGCAGTCATTTGAGATGGAGACAAAAAATAAAGATTAAAAAATTGTATTGTTATAAAAGAAAAACTCACACCCACATGGCCTTTAATTCCCATTGTTTTATAATTATACCCACACCCACATTTTGATTACAGAGCTCTCATTTCAAAGCAGACCGGTGCACAAGGCCTGGTATTGTTAAAAAAAAAAAAAAAAACCCAATTTT
>NW_019462109.1:0-405 GCF_002814215.2 Seriola lalandi dorsalis
GCTCTCCAACATGTTCAGGAATTACATGACTTTTTATTTGTATGGATCATTAGATGTTTCACCAAGTGTGGCTGCTGCCTGAACATTCTCCCACAGATGTCACAGGGGTATGGCATCTCCCCTGTGTGGGTTCTCATGTGGACTGACAATATTGGCTTAGTAGAGAAACTTTTCCCACACCTTTCACAAAAATATGGCTTCTCCCCTGTGTGGGTTCTCATGTGGATTGACAATATTGGCTTAGTAGTGAAACTTTTCCCACACCTTTCACAAAAATATGGCTTCTCCCCTGTGTGTGTTCTTGTATGCGTATTTAAGGCCGTCTTCACACGAAATTTTTTCCCACAGGTGTTGCAGGTGTAGGGCTTCTCACCTGTGTGGATTCTCATGTGGACCGACAAGCAT
>NW_019462110.1:0-428 GCF_002814215.2 Seriola lalandi dorsalis
GGAAGAGAGGCCTAGAGAAGAGAAGGTGGGACAGTTTAGACTAGAGATAAAAAAAAAAAAAAAAACAACAGAAAAACAGATGGGGGTCTCTCTCTCTGTCTCTCTCTCTCTCTCTCTCTCTCTTCATCTCTCTCTCTCTGTCTCTCTCTCTCCCTCTCTCTTTATCTCTCTCTCTGCTATAGACCACTTACTGCTTTTATCTGCTTCCACACATGTATCTGTGTGTGGCTCAGTGGGAAGATGGACGGTGATTAAAGTGGAACGGTTGGAGTGTGGTCAAAATTTTCATATGAGAGGCCTAATTACTGAGGGATGAATACAATAGAAAAGCACACACTGTCCATCTGGTACTTGCAGAGTACAGCTGACTGGCTACTGATTCTCTCAGTCACTCTCTTTGCTTGGTTACAGTAATTTTTTTTTTTTTT
>NW_019462111.1:0-479 GCF_002814215.2 Seriola lalandi dorsalis
ACACAATGACCAAAGTTTACACTGAAGTTGCTCATATTGTAGTTCTATATACTATGTGGTGTGTGCGCGCGTGCGTGTGCATGTGTGTGTGTGTGTAAGTGTGTGTGTGTGTGTGTTTAAGTATGTGTGTGTGTGTGTTTAAGTGTGTGTGTGTGTGTGTTTAAGTGTGTGTTTAAGTATGTGTGTGTGTGTGTTTAAGTGTGTGTGTGTGTGTGTTTAAGTGTGTGTGTGTGTTTAAGTATGTGTGTCTGTGTGTGTGTGTGTGTGTGTGTCTGTGTGTGTGTGTGAGTGTAAGTCTGTGTGTATGTGTGTGTGTGTATGTGTGTGTGTGTGATGGTGTTTGTGTGCACATGTATATGTGAATTAGCCTCCTCTCTATAGTGTTTCCAGCTGTACGATATCTCCATGGCAGCGTTACACAAACATCCTGTCACCCTCTACTGACTGAGACACACTCTCTCTCTCTCTCTCTCTCTCTC
>NW_019462112.1:0-524 GCF_002814215.2 Seriola lalandi dorsalis
AACGCTACACCTGTAAACTGTAGCTACAGAAAATAACCTGGGTTACAGTCTCCACCTCTAAACTGCATGAGTCTCTGCTTGTAAATTGGTCATAAGCCGTGCCTCCCACTACCACAGGTAAATTCTCAACCTGAGGGAAACACTGTAAAAAATGCCATTGCCAATTATGTAGTCCGAGTCCTTTAAAAAACATAATATGGGGCGAGATGGGATCGGGTCTGGGACAGGACCCTCTACGGAGACAGAGAGTAGACTGTTTTTTTTCACATTCAAAAAGAGCATCACAATTATTTATAAATGATTAATATTTTATAAATGCAGTGTAAGATAAACTGTGGAGTCTTAGAAAACTAATAAGATATTTTCCTCAGTAGTTCAGACCTTCTCTACAGGATCATTTAGTGAGGAGTGTTGTTCTTGCTGTTTGCTGAATGGTCAATAAAACATAGACACAGACCTGCACACTGCTTATTTAACTGGATCCTATCAACTGCACTAAGCTGACCTGGGCTCTTTGTCCCAAT
>NW_019462113.1:0-502 GCF_002814215.2 Seriola lalandi dorsalis
TCTGCAGATTCTCAAACCTCCAACAGAGCGGAGGGAAAACCCCTCGACACACACACACACACACACACACACACATACAGCCTTCTCTCTCTCCCTCTCTGTCTGTCTGTTAATCCCTACCTCTCTTGCTCGACCCTGCCTGTCATGTACTGACACAACTGGCCATCATTCAGTCCACACACACACACACACACACACATCAATAGGAAACATCAATAAACAAAGCATCATTGTCTGATTCCAGACTGCAAAAACTTGTCAATATTATAATCCAACATGCCCCACCCCACCCCCTCCCCCCAGCACTGACGGATCATTAGTTTGGGGGGAATTTACATGAAGCACTGCGGGCTGCTGGGTCTTACAAACATCTTGTCTCAAATGGACCACACAGGAAATAAATAGAGAAGAGAGATGGAAACAGGGGGCGGAACCTGTTTCTTCACCTTCAACTGAACTGTGACCAGGATGCACACTTCTGAGGATTTCACACTCTCTCCTT
>NW_019462114.1:0-535 GCF_002814215.2 Seriola lalandi dorsalis
GTCCCATGGATATAGTCAATGGCTTGTTGGGTGAGACACTGCTTAAAGCTGAAGGGAAAAGTCACTTTCACACTTAGTACCAATTGAATTAGTTTGTGAGGTATCAGGGGGACACTGAATTTTCTACAACAGCAGGAGGCCCTTCACTAAGGCCTTGCTGTAGTGGCTTTATCTCATTCTGCCCACATCATGGCCATGTTTGTCCAAAAAGCCTCCACTGTGGAGCTGACCTGATTGGAAGGTAATAAAAATCTAAGTCGAACAAAGGAAAGAAATAAGCTACATTCGAACACGCACACACAGACAGACAGACAGACAGACAGACAGACAGACACACAGACAGACAGACACACAGACAGACAGACACACACAGACACAGACACACAGACACACAGACACACACAGACAGACACACAGACAGACACACAGACACACACACAGACACACACACAGACACACAGACAGACACACAGACACACACACAGACACACAGACACACAGACACACAGACACACAGACACACACACACACACAC
>NW_019462115.1:0-469 GCF_002814215.2 Seriola lalandi dorsalis
AGCTGCTGCTGAGACTTGACTTTGTGGAACAGTTCCCCTCCCTCCATCCTGAGAGTGAGGACAGAAAATCACCACACTGGCCCTTTAAATCAAGTTCTGACAGGTTGCAAACATGAAGACAAACATCGACTCACAGCTCCAACACGATGTAGTAACTGTCCTCCGTGTGATAGAAGTCCTCTGTCTTTATGAGACAAGGCTGCAGGAGACAAGGAGAGGAGACAAGGAGAGAGGACACAGATAGGAGACAAGGAGAGAGGACACAGAGGTGACAAGGAGAGGTGACAAGGAGAGAGGACACAGAGGTGACAAGGAGAGAGGACACAGAGAGGAGACAAGGAGAGAGGACACAGATAGGAGACAAGGAGAGAGGACACAGAGAGGTGACAAGGAGAGAGGACACAGAGAGGTGACAAGGAGAGAGGACACAGAGGTGACAAGGAGAGGAGACAAGGAGAGAGGACACAGA
>NW_019462116.1:0-454 GCF_002814215.2 Seriola lalandi dorsalis
AGCCTCCTTTAGAGCTACACATTTTCTGACCAAGAAGAAGAAGGCATTTTCAGACGGAGAAGTTGTCAAAGAAGCAATGATGATAATTGCAAACACTCTACTTAAAGACGAGAAAAATGGAACCGATCTGATCTCCACTCTCTCCGACGTCCAACTGGGGGCATCTACGATGGCTAGACGAGTGTCAGCTCTGTCTGGTAACTTGGCCGATCAGCTGGACCGGGACCGGGACCTGGCGAAGTGCAGGTGGTTTAGCATCCAGTGCGATGAGTCCGTGGACAGCAGCAGTACAGCGCAGCTGTTGATGTTTATCCGGATGGTGTTTGAAGATTTCTCCACAAGAGAAGAACTCCTGACACTACTGCCCTTAAAGACAACCACGAGGGGAGTTGACATTTATAAAACGGTGAAGGAGTTTTTCGTACAGAAAAAGGTACCATTGGAAAAGCTGGTA
>NW_019462117.1:0-801 GCF_002814215.2 Seriola lalandi dorsalis
TAATCCACAGCCAATGTTCCATCTCTACAACAAGGTTTAAATCAACAGGAGAAACTATCTGATGTTCAACATTCACTCTGACAGTTGTTCTCTTCACAGCAGCAGTTATTATTGACACAGTGGTTGAACACAGTGAGGAAGTAGTGCACCGCCTACTTGATAATGTGGCCCTCTAGTGGAGGTGAAAAGTAGAGTTCAACAGTGTGGAGAAAAGGCTTCCAGCAGCTTGTCAGTGTGTCAGCTTGTGTTTTTGTACAGAGACTGTGGGTTTGCTGTCACTGTGGGCTTCACAGCACAGTAGTACAGAGCAGAGTCAGTCACTGCAGCAGAGGAGATCTGCAGATCCATTCTGGTTTTATCACCACTCACTGTAACTGACAGTCCAGACTTTGTTTCATTTTGAGTTCCCGAGTGAGAGATGAGGAACTGTGGTGGTTTTCCTGGATATTGTCGATACCAGAAGAAATAGTGATTACTAGTTGCCTTTGTGGAGTAGTTGTAGGACAGAGAAACAGCGCTGCCTTCTGAACTGAACTCTTCAGTCTTGACTGGACTCAGTTCTTCACAGCTGACTCCTAAAGAAACAGAGAACTCTGTTATAACATGATGTAAATGTTTCAATACATAATTTACATTCATTTTGCTGCATGATCTCACATACCTGTTAGAGTAGAGACAAACAGTAGAGACAGTACATAATAGTCCAATGACAGCATGTTGAATAAAGGTAATGTTGATGGTTTGTGTATTGAACTGTGCTGAATATGGAAGTTCCTCTCTCTTCTATAGTTCAGTAACAGC
>NW_019462118.1:0-518 GCF_002814215.2 Seriola lalandi dorsalis
GAAGTTGTGTCTTTTCATGAGGTCAGAGTCTCCAGCTGCTGCAGCTCCTCACAGGTCAGGACTCGTCTCCTGACCTTCAGCCTGGACGAGTCATTTCTAAAGTAAAGACAGTTGATAAAATGCTTTTACTCTGAGCTCTAAAGGTCAAATGAGCTTCTCTCTCTGCAGAAACTGTAGTTTGTGTGTGTTCACTCTAATGTGTCCTGATGTGTCCTGATGTGTCCTGATGTGTCCTGATGTGTCCTGTTGTGTCCTGATGTGTCCTGATGTGTCCTGATGTGTCCTGATGTGTCCTGATGTGTCCTGTTGTGTCCTCCAGGCTGCAGCTGATTGACGACCTGTCCTACGAGGACGTGAAGAAGTGCTACAGAGGCTCAGTGAGTCGCTCACTCTGCAACACAATGAGACTTGAACACCACACCTACTGATGCATGTGGTCGATATAACACACACATACACACACACACATACACACACACACACACACACACACACACACACACACACACACACACACA
>NW_019462119.1:0-495 GCF_002814215.2 Seriola lalandi dorsalis
CAATGTAACCATGGTAAGAATCAATGACACGCGCACTGGCCAGTGGTACCCAACAACAAAAAACAGGAAGACATGGCTCATAATTTGTGGTTTGCAAACATTGTAATGGAGAGAGCAAAGAAAGTTTTTAGAGACTACAGAGATTTATTTCCAAGTCAGATATTTCTTTTTATTGTTTCACTTACACCACCATTCTTCTCTTTTTCTGCTGGGGTTAACGGAGCTTAGTGGTTGGATACGTTTCCTCCTCCTTATTTTACCCAGAATTCATTGTACCACAGTCCGGCTTAAGATAGTCGAGAACTAAAGTGCTTTGTGCAACAGATGAATTTAGACTGAGTCTATCTGAAGTCTGTCTGTTTGTTCTATCTGAGCCACAGTCAGACTGTCTTTGTGAAAGCAGCTCCTGCTGCTGGACAGGATATAAGTAGGTGAGCAGTCACCTGCTCAGGTGTCAGCATCACTCCTAATGAGCGGCTCCCCAGGTCTCAGCAA
>NW_019462121.1:0-558 GCF_002814215.2 Seriola lalandi dorsalis
CTTTACAGAAATTTACGCTCTGAGTCAACTGGTAATAGTCTTGAAATCTTACACGAAATTAAGTTATATTTAGAAATGGCCTGACCCAGTGGTTCTCAACCTTTTCCAATTTATTTTGGCCCACTTGAAAATTTCAAAAATGTTGGCAGGCCAAATACGACCACATAACAATACAGAGGCCAAATAATAAGCACATTTTATTTAAATGATAACGATCGAACATTCAGGACTGAACTGAAAGCAGGGGAAACTATTTTCAAATTTTTTCTTTTAGTGTGACTGTCTCCTTTTAGTTCTTCCTGTTGCGTACCAGCTGTCCACTTTGTTAGTCCAGGTTTAACTATGGATGTAATCTTAGTATGCAATCAGACTGAGATAGCAAACAAGTATTCAATGTGGTCCGGTTGGTGACGACCTTAATACGAGAAACAAAAAACAAGGACAAGGACAACAAAAAGGAGTTTTTAACAACATTTTTATGTTTTTAAAGATCATTTCAAAATATTTAAAAATTTATTTTATATTTTTATGCTTTTTTTTTCTTTTTTTTTTTTTTTT
>NW_019462122.1:0-521 GCF_002814215.2 Seriola lalandi dorsalis
TTGGTGGGGGTAGCTGGGGCCTGCAGGCTGGATGTGGAGAGCAGAGGGATGCAGGGTGCTAACAGCCGGCCCCAGTGAGGGGAGGCAAAGGCGCTGCATGTGCAAAGAGCCCCTGTTAGTAGAACTGACTTTAACCTTTATTCACTTAAAGGACCCCGATGACCCCAAACCCCCCTCCGCCACCCATCGACTAACCGACTTCACCAACCGGGCTGCTCAGACCTCTGCTCAGGTTGAAGATGAGTTTACTAAACTCCTAGCATGACAGCTAATAATAAATTACTTTGACACTGAAGGAAACTTACGTGATGATTCTCAGGTAAGTTCTGGAGTTGGAGGAAGTGTTTGCTTTCTGAATTATCTGCAGAGGTCTCCTCCTCTCCAAAACAAACAGAGCAGGTGATTAAAACCAGTAAAAACACTGAATACGTTAACAATCAGTGATTCAGCGGACACAGGTCGTCAGGGAGGGGCTGGGAGCTGAGATCCTGACGTCTGAAAATAAATAGTTGAAAACAACC
>NW_019462123.1:0-493 GCF_002814215.2 Seriola lalandi dorsalis
TTTGGATAGGGACAATGCTCATTTATCAACAGAAAACAACACGTGTTTGTTGGCAGTTGGTCTTGGACCGTACAATGTACCGAGGGAGTTCTCACACATCGTCGCCATCGTTGTCCACATTCAACCACGGCCAGAGCCTGCAGTCGGGTGTGACGTCATTCACAAGACTGTTGCGAGAGTACAGACCCAGCACCCTGATGCATTCATTACAATACCAGATGATTTTAACCATGTCACTCTCACCTCTCACCTGACTGGCTTCACTCAGTATGTTGACTGTCCCACAAGGAAAATAAGACACTTGATGTGTTGTATGCAAACATTAAGGAGGCCTACACTGCCTCAGCTCTACCACCACTTGGCAGATCAGATCATAATCTGGTTTTTCTTCAGCCTTCCTACAAGTCCTGTGTACTGAGACAGGCTGCAACCACCTGCTCATTCAGGAACTGGACCCCGGAGGCCAGTGAGTCTCTAAAAGACTGTTTTGAGT
>NW_019462124.1:0-454 GCF_002814215.2 Seriola lalandi dorsalis
AAACTACATGTTTGTTTGTTTGTGTACTTATGTTTGTGTACTTATGTTTGTTTGGTTCATGTAAATTGTCCTTGTCCTTCGCTTGGGTGCTTAAAATCAAATTTATTATTATTATTATTGTATTTGCACTTATTTTATACATTTCATACTTAAACAGCCAATCTGTGTTATGCCCCTATGAACAAATACAACTTATAAAAATGTGATGTATTTTCAAAGTTCACTTGTTAAAGATATCAAGACCGTGATAAAGTCACACATTACCTGCTCACCATGATCACCATTAAACAGACCAGCTGTCCTTTATTATTATTCAGTAACTTCTGCCTACCTGGTGCTCTCATGGAAACCTCCAAACACCAGCAGCTGTCTCTTGCTGAAGACCATCCGGTGGCCGCTGCGACCCGACGGACCACCAGGCGCCCTGGAAAAACACAACGGTCATTTGGTTTTA
>NW_019462125.1:0-511 GCF_002814215.2 Seriola lalandi dorsalis
GAGGCAGGATGTGTACCTCCTCCAATAGTTAAGTAGCTCACCACTTATCTTTATGAGCTCTCTGAAACAGCATTTACACCGGGGGCCAATTCCAACTACTCAGCATGTTCACAATGCTCACAGACAAACATAATGATGTTGGACAATGTACAATATCCTATAGATATGTTTCTATCAAATGTCAAACAAGCTACATGTTGTAAATTGAAGATGCCGTTTACATTTACAACGTACGTACATGAATAAATGCTCGCGCGGCAGGTGGTAAAAGAACAGGTAAAAATACTAATTTTCCTCTCAGTGATCAATAAATATCATCACAGTATCGTATGGGAGTGTGGAAATAATACATTAAATAAAAAGCAAACAGCAGTACTTTAATTTCCAAATATTACTTATAACACAGTGCATAATACAAAATAATTGGAATGGTAAATGGACTGCACTCTTTTCTAGTCTCGTCATCCACTCAAAGTGCTTTACACTATAAGCCACATTCACCCATTCACTC
>NW_019462126.1:0-454 GCF_002814215.2 Seriola lalandi dorsalis
GTTGGACAACTTGTGTAGCATAATTTATGGGTCTATGTTTCCCAGAAGAGATTGAGAGTCCAGGCTCAAAGGCAGGGCATGATATGTCAGAAGCACCCAGCAAGACACATACTAATGGCCTAGACTTTCTGCCATTTAGTTCTTGTCATACGCAGCAAGCTTCAAAATGCCACCAACTGTGTGCATATAAATCATCATCAGAGAGAGAGAGAGAGAGAAGAAATAGTGTGCATTTTTAGCTTGAAATTGTTGTTATAGATAAACGGGGATATACAGCCATACATCAGACTGTCAAAACTTGGTTTTCTGTGATTTGATTTTAATTGTGGCATGAAGAGAGTAATTCATTTTGTAGCCTTTGGCCTCAGGTGTGAACAGACGGCAGGGTCAATATAACACTCACTGAATTAAGTGTAAGTGACAGGAAGAGCAGAAAAATTAAGAGAGCCACACT
>NW_019462127.1:0-521 GCF_002814215.2 Seriola lalandi dorsalis
AGTGCCAAGTCTCAGCTTTAATGTGAGTTTACCAGTAGAGTCATTGACTGCAGAGGATTTTCCACTTAATATTGAATATTATAATTTAGTTTAACTTCATGTGAATCTGTCCAGTTACTGTTGAACACATAAACTCTGGAAACTTGGTGTTTAAAGGTCTCATCCAACACAGTTTTTACTATACTGATGTACAACTGCCACGTTAATGAAGTCTGTTATTCTTATTTCAATCTGAATGAGGCTCAAAGCATGTGACATATGAGATATGACATGGTGGTTTCTGCTACACTCAGAGAGCTGAACTCTGAGCTGAAACTCTGTCATTTGCACACATTTTACAGCCTGATGGATTTTTGTTTTATTTGTGTTAGTCCTGGGCTCACAACCGATCGAGGGGATTATAACAAGTCGCTTCTGGTTTTGTTCTTTTCTTCAGCTTCTCTGACGGTCAGAGCTTCCAAGCTGTTTTTATTCAGTTTACAGTTTGGTGTTTAAATCATCCTGAAGTCTGAGGTCCTGCC
>NW_019462128.1:0-505 GCF_002814215.2 Seriola lalandi dorsalis
TAATTTTTTTTGACGTTTTTATGCCTTACTATACTATGACAGTTTTTTGGCGTTTTTATGTCTTACAATACTATGACTTTTTTTTTACATTTTTATGCCTTACTATACTATGATGTTTTTTGACGTTTTTATGTCTTAGTATACATGACGTTTTTTGTCATTTTTATGCCTTACTATACTATGACATTTTATGCCTTACTATACTATGATGTTTTTTGCCTTACTATACTATGATGTTTTTTGCCTTATTATAACAGTTTTTGATGTTTTTATGCCTTACTATACTATGACTTTTCATGCCTTACTATACTATGTCTTTTTTTTACCTTTTCATGCCTTACTATACTATGACTTTTCATGCCTTACTATACTATGACTTTTTTGGACGATTTTATGCCTTACTATACTATGACGTTTTTTGACATTTTAATACCTTACTATACTATGACTTTTTTTGACGTTTTCATGCCTTACTATACTATGACTTTTCATGCCTTACTATACT
>NW_019462129.1:0-664 GCF_002814215.2 Seriola lalandi dorsalis
GGGGGGGACTAAATGGTTGACACAGGTGACTCCTCACACTTTTTACTTCAACAAAACACTCGTTGCTCTTCATCTGCAAAAGAAAATGAGAAAACAATTTTGCAACTCCCGTCCTGAGGGCCAAGTTTGATAAATCACATTTGAAGCCTTTGTTGATGGGTGTGTGTATGTTTGTGTGTGTGTGTGTGTGTGTGTGTGTGTGTGTGTGGTCATTGACAGACAGTCACTCTAACCTGAATGTGAACAGAACTAGACCATATAATCAACAGCAGTGTGTGCCTGCATGCTGCAGCACTTACACCTAAATATTTATTCTACTGTGTTTCAAAGTTTACACAGACACACTCACACACACACCACGAAACCTACACAACCACAGTAGCTATTAGTCATGTCGTGTTTATGTGACGTGTCTGCACAATGATCCTGCGAAAAGTGCTGATATAACCATGAACCATTCCATGAAAGATTTATAAATAGAATCATTTTCATTTCAGTTTATCCTTATTGTCGTTTGAGTTAAGTTGTGTCATAATCAGTGAATGAATTTGTGAGTTCTGGCCAAAAATGTGTTTTGTGAGGTCACAGTGTGACAGAAGTGCTGCAAATCTCACTGGGCATACCTGATATATTTATTTCACAAGAATGTGAGATCACTGTGACC
>NW_019462130.1:0-454 GCF_002814215.2 Seriola lalandi dorsalis
AAACCAAAAACTTTCTATCTGTGTTCTGCCGCATTTAGAGGAAGGATTGTAAATCAATGGCTGTCTCGGAGATAGGAATTAAATTTGAAACTCATGTCATGCTATGGGAACGGTCGTTCAAATCAGACGTGGGTTCATAGTTTATGGGCGAAAACTTTCAAAACCGCCAACAACATGCAGCTTTAAAGCTCCTTTAAGGTTACCACAGTCCCAGTGTATGGTGTAACTCTTGTAGTAGACACACTCATATACTCTCTCTCTCTCTCTCAACTGAACCTAATAAAGTAATGGAGTAGGTTGGATTGCCCACACTCACATAAAAAAAATGGAGCAGAACCAGGAAAAGCCCTAAGCTCAGACCAGCAGTCCCCTGACAGAGTTCACATTACCAGACCTAAACCTGCTCTGCTTTGTGTACACAAGACAAGAATGAGTGTGTTAGTCATGTCCTCTG
>NW_019462131.1:0-499 GCF_002814215.2 Seriola lalandi dorsalis
AAGGTCCAAGGTCAAGTTCAGTGTGACCTCAGAAAACATTTTTTAGCCATAATTCAAGATTTCACACAAATGGTTCATATTGTATATGACTCTGGATAAACAGGGATGTGACCTGAAACGAGTCTGAGTGGAAGAGGCAGACAACCACGAGGAGGTGATTTTAGTTTTTTAAATCTACCCATTCAGACAGGTGTTGGGACTCAATACATTCAAGTTGGTGGAGACCATATGTTCTTTTGTTCTATAGACAAAGGAACAACAACAACTTGCAGGCCATACTGCAACACTTCAACAGCAGCGATGCGAGTGGACAAGTTTACTTCAGTTTACTGCAGCTACGACACAAAGTCTGACAGCTGATTTTTGGAGCAACCGAAGATAGAGCAGAATTAGCGTGGAACAGCTGACTCTTCCGTGAAGTAGTTTCCTCTTCACACATTTTATACAAGTACACAGGGGTTAAAGTGGACCACAACCACCAGGAATGGTGTTCCGACAC
>NW_019462132.1:0-531 GCF_002814215.2 Seriola lalandi dorsalis
GATGTGTTATGTTATGAAAGAAATTAAATGTATTTAATCAATTTGGATTATTCAAACAAAATAAATATATTCACACAAGATTTTTGCTCCAAGCATCAAAAAGTAATGGATGCTGCATTATTAAATATCTTATTCCATGTTAAGTAATTAACACCTAGAAAACTGAGTCTGCAACTAGATAGATAGATAGATAGATAGATAGATAGATAGATAGATAGATAGATAAATAAATAAATAAATAAATAAATAGATAAATAGATAGATATTTAGATAGATAGATAGATAGATAGATAGATAGATAGATAGATAGATAGATAGATACTTTATTTATCCCTTAGGGAAAATTCATGAACTGACAGTTACTTTTATTTAAGTTTAATTTAAGAATCTGGTACCTGCAAATCTTGTCTGTCCATCAACTAATTGACTGAGCTCTACAATACTGGTTTCTAGAGAAATTGAAATTGCAACACATTTTTGTCCCAGGGCCCCTCAGGATGAACTGGTATTACTCAACAGCATGAGTACTTC
>NW_019462133.1:0-507 GCF_002814215.2 Seriola lalandi dorsalis
GGACTGTAGTCCTGAAAGACCTGAAACTGCAGCCTCTGTTAATGCAGAACCATATTATTGACGGGGCAAGCAGCAGGTCAAAGAGACTTGACAGATTGGCACAAAATTTGCTTGAGACTTTCATGGTTTCCAGATGATGAATCCTCAGACATTTCTTCTAAGTTAACCCTGAGTCTGAGATTTTGGGTTCTGAGTAAAATGTTTCAACAACTGTTGGGGTTTGACTGTGAGACAAATTTATGAAATATACTACACACATTTATAATAAGTTATAATAAAAAGTAAGACTTAGTGTATTGCTTTATAAAAAAAAATGTAGTTTAAGTGTATTGAAGAATAAATATGACTTGTATGGAGAGCAAACTGACTGAATCCATAAGTGTGCAGGGTGTGGACTGTAAACCACAGACCCAGTAGGACACCTTCCATGTTTGTTTAGGCTCTTACCTTCCTGTGTTGAGCCCTCAGCTTCCAGGTGTCAGAGAAGAATGTATCTGAACATCACAG
>NW_019462134.1:0-423 GCF_002814215.2 Seriola lalandi dorsalis
ACACAGCAAAGAGGAGCTTTTAGGCCAGTTTGATTAAATGTGAACAAATATAAGCTAAGAATTGTAGCCCACAGCTAACTCACTGACGCCATGGCAACAGTAGACACACAAAGAAAGAGATGCTGCAACAGGAAATATGATCAAAATTAAAACGCAGAAGAAGAATTAAAACCTAAATACTCAACATGTAAAAAGTTCAATCTCTTACCCAGATAAAAGACGACAGTAAAGTTTACTATTCTGTACTTCACAGTCCACCACACACACATACACACACACACACACACACACACACACACGCGCACACACACACACAATGAGTCTATCCAGGTCTTAAACTGGATGAGCTAAAACCATTCAGTCAGTTTCCGGGGCCTCTCTGCTCCGTCATGTGAGAGAGTCTCCAACACACACACACACACA
>NW_019462135.1:0-554 GCF_002814215.2 Seriola lalandi dorsalis
CTGTGTCCATGTGTAGTGTGATTATAGATCAGCTCTAGCTTCTATATTAATACTGTGAAAGTATCAAAGCCTCAGTCCACAGAGAAATGCACACAGC
Organism: Seriola lalandi dorsalis; assembly: GCF_002814215.2. Classification (NCBI taxonomy): domain Eukaryota; kingdom Metazoa; phylum Chordata; class Actinopteri; order Carangiformes; family Carangidae; genus Seriola; species Seriola lalandi. The sequence continues at coordinate 98 of NW_019462135.1, forward strand.
CTGTATTCAGAAACTGAGCCTTAAAACCAGCCGTCAGGACTTCTGGAACTTTGTGATGTCACAACGAAGCAGTCACCAAGCCCCGCCCACCTGGACCCACCATCCAAACCTTGCAGGATTTGGTTTCTCTGAGTGTTTTAACCTGAAATCTTCTATATTTTTATTGGATCACTCAGAAAACAGTCAGCCAATCAAAAGAGAGGCTCAGAGCCTTCTCTCTTCTGATTGGCTCACCGACCTGTTGTTAGTAGAGCTCCAGAGAGAAGCCTGAGAGAGGAGATGTAAAACTACAGAGATGTTGATTATAAACTCTGATTTGTTGTAATGGTGAGCACTTACTGTCTTATTACATTAACTCATTAAATGGATTTAACATTTTGAAAGGCGTTAAAAAAGCCATTTCACCTTTGAAACGTTAGTATAGGCAGACAGCTTCATGGGGGGGGGGGGGGGGGGG
>NW_019462136.1:0-419 GCF_002814215.2 Seriola lalandi dorsalis
GTTTTCCTGGGTTGGGGTAGTAGACCATTTGACTTTGATATGGCACTATAAGTGAGATTCAGGATTTCCGCTAGTTCTACACTTGTCTGTTAGGAAAAAGTATTGTCAAACATTGTGTATCTTTGTCTTCGTAACACCCACACATGTACTGCTGCTAATGTCGGCCAGTGAAAATGAGTGGTCTGTGAATTAGAAAACTTTAGTTCAGCAAAAGTTGAATCCTCTTTAGCTTGTTATTCCTGTTTTTATTGATTTTAAGCATCAGACGTCTGAGTTATATTGTGGTCCTGGTAACTGCTAACTCTTTCCGTGTGTCTTAACTCAAGAGCCAAAATTTGCAATGGAGGGGGCGCTGAGCATGTGCTCACTGTTTCCAAAATAGGACATTCAGTGTCACTCGTTGTTAGCCAATCAGAATA
>NW_019462137.1:0-487 GCF_002814215.2 Seriola lalandi dorsalis
CTTAATAAATATAACCAAATTACCATATCAACAGTAAGTTAAAGCTGAAGGATTGGAATTCTACTGAGTAGAGATTGGCAATATTCACACTTGTACACACCAGTAGTTATACCTAAAGACATTTATTTACAATGGAACAGAGTAAAAACACAGTGTCTTATCTAGTATATACAGGTGTATGTATATGTGAGTGTGTGTGTGTGTGTGTGTGTGTGTATGTGTGTGTGTGTTTGTGTGTATGTGTGTGTGTGTGTATGGGGGTGTGTCTGTGGGGACACAGACAAAGGCAAGATGGCTGATTCAAAATGGTCACTGTGACCACATGACCTGAACAAAGAAGACTACACAAGATGGCGGTAAACAAAGAAACTACTCAAAATGGCTGCTGAGACCACCTGGTGTGTGTGAGAGGGAAGGTGTGAGTTTCTTTGTTAGCCTAGCTCATGTAATCTAAAGGTACCAGGTTAGAGGGAGGAGGTTAGCTTCA
>NW_019462138.1:0-459 GCF_002814215.2 Seriola lalandi dorsalis
CACGGGTTAAAAGCTTTGATTATGAGCAGTGCGAGGGAGGTCCGCTGTGGGGTTTGACTCCATGACCTTTGGCGCCATGTGGCCTGCAGTCCAGCAGTGGTCCACTTGACTTTAGGTAAACTGAAGCTACACACTGCCATTTACAGAGGGTTATCTATCCTGAAGTTGTGACAGAATCCGTGTAGTTCATCTTAGCTACAATAAAAAATTGAGGATGTCACATGATTCATGAGCTGATTTGCCAGGAAGTGTCAAACATTGTGAAGCGGCGCTTTGGATCTTCTTGGGTGTTCACTAACTCTCTAGGCGAGCGCGAGCATCGGTCACCTGTCAGCTACACATCATTCAAATGTCAGTCATGTATGCTTAAATAAATACTAATATTCCATTTTGGGAAATACACTTTTGTTTGTTGCCGAGCGTTAGAGTAGAAGATCGATAGCACTCTCGTATCTGTAC
>NW_019462139.1:0-440 GCF_002814215.2 Seriola lalandi dorsalis
CATTTATAAATAAATATATATAAATATATAAATATAATGGTGCTTTTAGCAGCTTAAGAGCGGACTGGCCATGGGCACCGTCAAAACATACATAAAGTTTTAAAGTTTTTACTGGCTCTATCAGTGTAATTCGTGTGACAGGACCATGGAGCCAATACTGGTCCGGTTTTACCGAAATGGGGAAACTCTACGAGCGGCTAAAGGGTCCCGCTTGACTCGGAACTGGCTTTTCTTCCCGTTAATATGTAAGTAGCTTGATGGTCCATAATGTTAAATGTCTGTTACGTTATCACAGTAGGCGTGTTAACGTTAGCTAACTTACCGTTCCTAATTATATGAATGTGTTCGGCTCATGTTGCTACTGCTAGCTGGCTAACTGTCAGCATTGCCGTGGCTCATATCACGGCTATGCTAGCGTGGGCTAACGTGGCAGTGACGTT
>NW_019462140.1:0-530 GCF_002814215.2 Seriola lalandi dorsalis
CTTTTTTCCTACCTCAAGGCAAAATGAAAAGGTTGTGAAAGGTTCCTGTTTGAAAAAAACAGAAGCAGAACAACTGGAATGTTCCAAATGCAATGAGCAATATTTGATTGTGTTTCTAAAATAAACATTGTTGTGGTCAATAAATTGCCATTAATTCCGGATTAATCAAATATGATACAAAAAAAACATCATATATGCAAATGATTTCATAGACATTTTTTTTTTGATTTTGTCGAAAGGTCCAATGAAGACTTCAATTTAAAAAAATTAGAATTTCCTGATTATTATTTCATGTGTCAGGCTTCACAGAGAGCAAATAAAACAAAACATTTTCTAATAGGACGAATGTAATAAGCTCATGAATCTCTGTGTTTTTTGCTCCTGGATAAATCACTTCTCAGTTCACATCTTGATGTTAATACAATGCAACAGAAGGTTTCAGTTTAGCTTTAGGGATAAACATCTGATTGAATTACAGATGGATCGACACATTATCATGAGGAAATTGTGCAGGAACGGAGGCGAATGAG
>NW_019462141.1:0-451 GCF_002814215.2 Seriola lalandi dorsalis
TCAGACATGCAAATATAATCATGAAATATGCTAATTTTCTTGCAGCAGTACCAGAATTTTTTTTACATTTTGGGAGACACAAAGTTCAACCTCTATTAGTGATAAATCTTCCTTTTGCATGGCTTTGTTTATAACCACTGTTAGTACTGATTTGAATTACATCTAGATCGATTTTTTCTGGTCGTGCACACACACACACACACACACACATACACACTCACATGTGTGCAGGCTTTTGTTGACGTGATCAGAGTCGAGCGCATGATGGAACTCGTAGGCTGAGCGACCAATCAGATCGTCTGGTTTGTATCCCACCAACTCTGTAACCCTGGAAACAAAAAAATGGAAGAAAAGATAAACAGAAGAATCAAGATGACAAACTCTCTCTCTTTTAATTATAGTAATAATTATAATGATAAGGTTTATTTATATAGCACAAAGTGTTTTACAA
>NW_019462142.1:0-453 GCF_002814215.2 Seriola lalandi dorsalis
AGCCACAGAATTGATTCGTCTCCATTTTAAAAACAAGTTGGTCAGACTGTGGACTGATGAACATCTAAACTCTCAGAGATGACTCTGTGACCCTTTGGCTTCATGCAAATCAACAATTCTTGTTGATAAGTCTTCTGAGAGCTCTGTTTTGCGAGTCATGATTCACATGAGCGATGTGCCTTGTGAACAACAAACTCAAAATGTTATACAATATAATATAATCCCAGTCACAATATAAAGTCAAAGTCTGGTGTCATTGTCTGGACTCCAGATTTGATACACTGTGAATTAGAGCTGCGTAATTAATCAAAATATAATATATAGTCAAGTGCAATATCCAAATCCATTTTTTTTGATAAAGGTAAAATGTGTCACAATATCATAAGCGTTGTGGTGCTACAGAGGTTATTTTTTTTCAGTGAAAATCAAATGAAAAAACTAGCATTGCAAATG
>NW_019462143.1:0-662 GCF_002814215.2 Seriola lalandi dorsalis
TTTCTGCAGTAACCCACAATTATTTTCATTACCAATGAATCTGCTTTTTATTTTCTTGATTAATTGATGAAAGTTCCATATTTTAAACTTTTCCTGTGTTTTATTTGAAGTGTTGATCCATAAGAAGATATATGTTTTGGTTTTAAGAAACAAAAAACATATCAAAGTAGTTTTACATCTCTTCTCTCGGGATTCTCTCTGGAGCTCTAGTAACAACAGATCAATGAGCCAATCAGAAGAGAGGAGGGTCTGAGCTTCTCTTCTGATTGGCTCACTGTTTTCTGAGTGAGCTAATAAAAATATAGCAGATTTCAGGTAAATACTCAGAGAAAGCAAATCCTGCAAGGTTGGATGGTGGGTCCAGGTGGGCGGGGCTTGGGGCATGGCTGAGAGCGGTGACTGCTTTGTTGTGACATCACAAAGTTACAGAAGTCCTGACGGCTGGTTTTAAGGCTCAGTTTCTGAATACAGGCTGTGTGCATTTCTCTGTGGACTGAAGTTTTGATACTTTCACAGTATTAATATAGAACCTAGACCTGCTTTATGATCAAAGAACACATGGACATCTACCTTTATACAACATGGGACCTTTAATGGTGATAAGATGACACTCTTAAGCTGCTTTTTTTTTTTTTTTTGTTCATGACAAAAGCAACTGTTTG
>NW_019462144.1:0-517 GCF_002814215.2 Seriola lalandi dorsalis
AAGGCATAAAAACATCATAGTATACTAAGGCATAAAGATGTCATAGTATAGTAAGGCATAAAAAGTCAAAAAACATCATAGTATAGTGAGGCATAAAAAGTCAAAAAAACGTCATAGTATAGTAAGTCATAAAAAGTCATTAAACCGACATAGTATAGTAAGGCATAAAAACGGCATAGTATATTAAGGCATAAAAAGTAAAAAAAAACATCATAGTATACTAAGGCATAAAAACGTCATAGTATAGTAAGGCATAAAAAGTCAAAAAAACATCATAGTATAGCAAGGCATAAAAAGTTATAAAACCGTCATAGTATAGCAAGGCATAAAAAGTTATAAAACCGTCATAGTATAGTAAGGCATAAAAACAGCATAGTATAGCAAGGCATAAAAAGTCAAAAAAACATCATAGTATAGCAAGGCATAAAAAGTCAAAAAAACGTCATAGTGTAGCAAGGCATAAAAAGTTATAAAAACGTCATAGTATAGCAAGGCATAAAAAGTTATAAAACCGTCA
>NW_019462145.1:0-505 GCF_002814215.2 Seriola lalandi dorsalis
ATTTCGTCATAGTAAAAAGTTTTGTGTGTTTTATTTATTAGTATTATTATTCATTTATTTTCTTATGTTTATTTTATTGGTTACTGCTTCAATAAAATAAAAATAAAAAGTTCAGTTGGTTGTGAGACAGATGTTTATCTCAGGTCTCTACTTGGTCACTTTCTGGAACTGCAGCACATTATATTCGTAATTGAATTGGCGGGCGGCTATTTCAACCCACCAGAAACGAGCTAACAGAAACACTTCCTCTTAATCTACTGTTACACCCTCGTAGCTAACCTTAATTCACGCGAAGACCATCGAGGAACCCCTGTTGGTCACAACTGTGAGTACCCGTTCAAACTGTTAATATCTGTTGTGCTGTAAAAAGAAGGTGATGCTAAGTGCTAACATAGAAGACCGCTTGCTCAGGAGCTAACTTGACTTTCCCCGTTCACAACGCAACCCTTGCTTCCTGTAGTAGCAGTTGTCCAAAATGTATTTCACAATCAACACAATAATTTCA
>NW_019462146.1:0-507 GCF_002814215.2 Seriola lalandi dorsalis
CTTGCCAAGAGCTTCAGTCATCATTGCATTAACAAAACAAGAGGTTATAATACGTCCTACGAAGCAGCTACATCTTCAGGGCAGACTGGAGGCTATAGTGACTCGCTATCAGAAAGTGACCAAACAGGCCAGTGTTAGCTGGTTAGCATGCTAACTAGAAGAAAAGAGCTAGAAATAGGAGCAAAACAAGAGTTAACATTGTCATTGCTTTCCACTGTTGGACACAGCTGTTAATGAAGAAAGGTATAAAGTTTAATGCTGAACTTGCAACATTTCTTCTAGACTGGTAAGTAAACAGCTGTTAATGCTAACGTTAGCTATGTAGCAATAGCAAAATCACATATTGCACCTTTAAAAGGAAACGATGGTCGTCTTCTAAGACAAACAAACAGGAGGCATTATGGGTACAAAGGGGTAGATAGTGGAAACCATTAAAAGAGAAACTCAACATGTAGTTATAAAGGAGTGTTTCCCAATATCCTTTAACTCACAGGATGAAAACTGCTG
>NW_019462147.1:0-521 GCF_002814215.2 Seriola lalandi dorsalis
CTGTCATTTTTTTTCCTTCCCTGTGCTTTGTGCTGTCGTTCTCTTACCTTTGTCTCACTCATTTTTATTCCTCCACGCTGGCGACAGTCAGAGCCGGAGCCATATTATTTTCAGGTTGTCCGTCCCATTTTCATGGACACGATATCTCAGTAACACCTTGACAGAACTTCTTCAAATTTGGCACAAACAATCACTTTGACTCAAGGACAAACTGATTACATTTTGGTGGCTTAGGGTCAAAGGTCAAGGTCAGTGTGACCTCACAAAACACATTTTATAGCCATTACTCAAAATTTCACACGAATGAACCATGAGGAGGTTATTCTAGTTCCACACTGTGATGCATATGTGTGTGGCACCTGTGCGGGTGGATTCACAGATAATCGCATTAACACTGAAACAAATGTAAAGTTACTTTCTGAATGGATGGAAACTCAGTAATGTTCTACCATTTGTGATCATAATTAGGCAAAATCTGACAGTAACTTATGTGCAACACTTTTCTTTATAGGTGTTAGGTT
>NW_019462148.1:0-427 GCF_002814215.2 Seriola lalandi dorsalis
CTAGTATCAGTTGGTGTCAGTCTAGTATCAGCTGGTTTCAGTCTAGTATCAGTTGGTGTCAGTCTAGTATCAGCTGGTTTCAGTCTAGTATCAGTTGGTGTCAGTCTAGTATCAGCTGGTTCCAGTTTAGTATCAGCTTGTTTCAGTCAAGTATCAGTTGGTTTCACTCTAGTGTCAGCTGGTGTCAGTCTAGCATCAGCTGGTTTCAGTCAAATGTCAGCTTGTTTCATCTCCATATCTGTCCTCTCCTCTCTGTGCTCGCATATACAATATTTTGAGTCAGCTGAATTCACAATTGACATGTTCTCATTGACATGTTTTATAACCATGACATCTGACAAAATCAAATCTCAACACATCAGTTAAAGACAAAGCTTGTGCTGTCATTGCAGCTATCTTAATGCAGGTCATGTGTTCTATCAAACGT
>NW_019462149.1:0-527 GCF_002814215.2 Seriola lalandi dorsalis
TGTACCATTAATTATTCGGAGATTATTAGATAAGAAATCTATCAGCAAATAATTAACTGTTTGTAGATGATGTGATTAAATTAATGTCAAGTTCTAGATGCTGTAGACTTTGTTGAGGGAGCAAACATTGTGTGACTGGGACGGGAAACTGGAAAATACTTTTTGGGGATGGCATCAAACTAATAGTCGAGGACAGTAAGTTCACTTATTATTGTTGTAAACGATTTACAGTCAAATGATCCACAGTGGTCAAATAAATAAACTAAAAACATGACAGGACAAATATCCACTTTAGCCTGTCTTTTCCCAATCAGTACTCTGGCATTTAGAGCGTATTTGTTTGGATTGTGTAGCAACAAGTTTAACTTTATGTACATAGCAGGTCACTGGGTTTGTGTCACTGGGTTTCTTTATGTGTGAATGGCTATGGGAACAAGATCTTCTTTGGCTCTGGCTCTAAACTGATAGTTGACTCAAGTAAGTCGCTTTATTCATTTGTGAAGATGAGAGTTTTTTAGTCATATGTA
>NW_019462150.1:0-449 GCF_002814215.2 Seriola lalandi dorsalis
ACTAAACACAAGAGGAAGTCGAATTCTGGCGGAACACAACATTAACCCACATAAACTTGGTGTCTGTCATAAATTCATGTTTGATAATAGAGTAAATGTTTATGCTTCTATAATGGTCATTGAAGAACTGGAGGCTTTACTCACTAATATGTTGATGGAGGTAAGAAAATATGACCATTAAAGATTACATTCAGTTAATAAACTTTTTCCCCCAATAAAAAGGTCCTAAATTTATTTATCGTTGATTAATTACATACTCTGACCATTTTCAAGCTTAAGTAAAACATTGCCATATAATTACAGTAAAATTTGTGAAAAGTATAATGACCACTCTCCTTTAATATTCTTGCAATATTTTGGATTGATTTCTACAGCTTAATGCTTCAGTGTTCATCAACACTAAATGATGAACAGATATAGAGGAACACAGCAACTTTTTCTCCCCTCAG
>NW_019462151.1:0-472 GCF_002814215.2 Seriola lalandi dorsalis
TTTTTTTTTTTTTTTACATTGCTTGACATTGCTCTTGAATATACACTTAGTTGGCAGTTTATTAGGGAAACCTGGTTAAAACTAATGCAGTCTAATGCAACAGTCGTGCAATAAATCCTTCGTTGTCTGTATTAGTTCATTAAAAAATATTTGTTTAAATAAAACAACCAAAAAAAAAGAAAAAGTTTTTTGGTTACTGTCTGTTTTCGCAAATACCTTTCCTGTTGATTCCTTTTTATCTTTATGTCTAAATATATCTCTATCTTGTTAGGATGTTAGGAAATGTGTGACAAGCAGATGCTTGTTTTTCCACAACAGTTCATGTTTCTTCCCTTTCATTGTTGCCATGATCGAAATTTCATAAAATCTGTCAAATTTGTGAGAAATGTTTATAAAATGAGTCATACAATTGTTTAATGGCAGTTTTACAAATAGTTATTTTCAAAGCAGTAATCTATTACCGTTTTGCTCT
>NW_019462152.1:0-538 GCF_002814215.2 Seriola lalandi dorsalis
TAAAAAAAAAAAAACGTTGCAGTTTACATCATGCTTGTCCAAACTCATAAAAAATTTAGTGAAGACTTTGAAGCACTGAAGCAAGGTATTAAGTGTATTTGCAGAATATTATGATGTCACAATGAATTTGACCTTTGACCTTTTGAATATAAAATGTCACCATTTTATCCTTATATACAATTGTATCATAATTCAGCTGTGTGCTCACCAGTGGTCTCAGGTGACTCAGGATGATCCTCTCCAAAGTCTTCATCAGGTGAGAGGTCAAGACAACAGGCCTGAAATGGTTAGGCTCCTTGGGGCGCAGGGTTTTAGGTACCGGGACCACACAGGAGGTCTTCCACAGGGCCGGTACTTTCTCCAGGCTCAGGCTCAGATTAAACAAGTGCATGAGCACACCACAGAGCTGATCTGCACAGTCCTTCAGTAATCTGGGGCTGATGCCATCCGGGCCTGGGGCCTTCCTGTTCTTGATCTTCTTAAGTTGACACTTCACCTGATCAACTGTTATGGAGAAGGGGGTGGAAGATGACTGAGG
>NW_019462153.1:0-501 GCF_002814215.2 Seriola lalandi dorsalis
GACCGCTGAGACATGGACTCAACAGAAGTCTGCATCAGTGCTGGGAAGATGATCGTGTGTCAGGACAGTAAAATGCAGCCAAGTTGATCCAAGCTGTCGGACCAGTTCTGGCTATTGATGTATATTTCAATAATGATGTGAGTTCAGGAAACAATCACATGTTCTGATTCTACTGAGAAACCAATAACAGATGACACAGCAGATCTTTATAATTAATGGAGATTCTTAATAATATTTAGGTCTGCAACAGCCAATCAGCACCCAGAAACATTTCTACTGTCCAGTCAAAGAGCACCACAACACAATCACAGTGATCCTGTTCATCAGACATGTACAGATTTCTCTGGAGGATTCTCACCTGCTGAACTCACTTCAGGTCGACTTACAGACACTTTCCACCTTCATGTGTCGAGGAAACATCTGGAGAGAAGAAGCTGCTCGTTCTCCCTCGTCAGTCCTGGTGTCTGTGAGCATTTGATCTGAGGACGAGTCACTTCCTCA
>NW_019462154.1:0-469 GCF_002814215.2 Seriola lalandi dorsalis
CACTCCATCACTCCTCACTCCTTCACTCCTTCACTCCATCACTCCTCACTCCTTCACTCCATCACTCCTTCACCCCTCACCCCATCACTCCATCACTCCATCACTCCTTCACTCCATCGCTCCATCACTCCTTCACCCCTCACTCCATCACTCCATCACTCCATCACTCCATCACTCCTTCACCCCTCACTCCATCACTCCTTCACTCCATCACTCCTCACTCCATTACTCCATCACTCCATCACTCCTCACTCCTTCACTCCTTCCCTCCATCACTCCATCACTCCTCACTCCATCACTCCTTCACTCCATCACTCCATCACTCCATCACTCCATCACTCCTCACTCCATCACTCCTCACTCCATCACTCCATCACTCCTCACTCCATCACTCCTTCACTCCATCACTCCATCACTCCTCACTCCATCACTCCTCACTCCATCACTCCATCACTCCTCACTCCATCAC
>NW_019462155.1:0-422 GCF_002814215.2 Seriola lalandi dorsalis
GAGGAATGGTCAGCCTCCAGCTAGAGGGGAAATGATACGAGATGGAGCTGGACGGCAGATTGAGCCTCGAACGTTATCAGCAAAATCTTAACATCTGATCTGACAGGCAGAGGGGAGTCGAAAACAAAGACATTTCCTGATTTTGACACCACGATGAATGGTTCAGATGACAGATCTGAGAAAGTTTAAACATCACAAAATAATCATCTGCATCTTGAGAGCATCTTGTTTCCTTTATTTAAAGGGGACCTATTATGCAAAATGCACTTTTCCATGGTTTTCTATCAGTAGTATGTGTCCCTGGCGTGTCTACGGACCCCCCAAACATGAGAAAAGTCCATCCTCTCCGTCTTTTGCTTTCTCCACCTTTCAAGAAATGTGTGCTCAAACGAGCGAAATGGAGATTCGCCCCTGGTGACGTC
>NW_019462156.1:0-535 GCF_002814215.2 Seriola lalandi dorsalis
ATAACTGCACCGAAAGTGAATAGTAAGTGCTAGATAGGCATGCTTCAAGAGAGGAGGTGCTCTTGGGAAGAGATGAGTCTTCAAGAGATACTTGCTCTGATAGCATTTGGTAGCTTGTTCCAACATCAGGGAACCACAGAAGAAACAACAGTCAGGACTGAGATTGTCTTGAGGACATTCCTTGGAGTAACGCAGTGGCTGAGGAGAAGCATAAGCCTGTATGACTGAGTTCAAGTAGATGGAGCAGACGCAGAAGTCACTCTGAAGGCAGCATTAGTGACTGGAATTTGATTCGGGCGGCCTTGGGTAGGGCAATGAGTAGCAGAGTGACATTTGCCCTTTTAGGCTGATCAAAGACCAGACGGGCTGCTGCATGAAGGAGAAGAAAGAAGAGCATTGCAGTAGTGGAGGTGAGAGATAATCATGGCCTGGACCAAGAGATGGGCGTAGAGGCGATTTTGATATTGACATTGTGACAGCTATTAACTGAACTATTAAACTGGCACATTTCTTTAATTAAAGTGGAATATTTTAA
>NW_019462157.1:0-453 GCF_002814215.2 Seriola lalandi dorsalis
ATGTTGACTGTCCCTTCACTTCCCTGTGAGTTCCATTTACAATTCACGAAAAGCAGCAGGCTAAGAAAACTGATGGAAGTTACACATCCTGTCTATCAGTCTCCTCTGCTCTCCTGAATCACAGCGCAGCACCTACACACAACAAACGCTGCTTGATTGACAGCCAGCGGGTCAGTCAGTGTGTGTCTGCGTGTTTGCGAGTTTGTGAAGTATCTCTACCAATAAAATGGCGTATTGTACAGTTTCTAACAGCAGGATGTCGGAATACCTTTCTAGCATTGTTGGGTTAGCATTAGCAGTAACTTAATACTTCTGTGATTCAGCATGAGGAGAATGAAAACTAAGCAGCGAGGCTGTTGTTGAAGAGTTAAACAGGCATTGCGTCCTGTGAATCCCATTATTCAAGGTGGGTAGTTAAAATCCGGCTTGGAAATTGGTGACTGTGACATTAAT
>NW_019462158.1:0-453 GCF_002814215.2 Seriola lalandi dorsalis
GTCAGCGTTTCAAGCCAGTCAGCAGCGTCAAAAGGTGTCGGAGCCCGTCGTTTCCGTGACTTCCCAGTGGACGACAGAGGGGAGGTGCAAATGGGAGGTGGGGGAGGAGCTGGGACAACCTGGCTGGGGTTTATCACAGCTGGAGATGGGGGAAGCTCCAGCAAGAGAGAGGAGCAAAGGGGCGAGGGCAGGAAGTTGTCATCCCTGGTGTGCTGCTGGGTGGCCTGGGGCTGATCGGCTTGAGGAGAAGGAAGAGGAGGAGGAGGAGGAGGAGAAGGGCCAGGAGCAGAGTGGGCAGAAGATTTATGATCAGACACATTGACAGAGCCTAGAAAAGAGGTAGTAAAAAGGATTAGACCCTTAAAGATATATGAGTACCGTTTAAAATGTATTCTTTATTAATTATGGGATACTTACCAACAGAAGCAATAGGTTCATCCAGAATGTCATCTA
>NW_019462159.1:0-453 GCF_002814215.2 Seriola lalandi dorsalis
AACAGAGTGAAAAAAAGTCGGAGCGCAAGCGGCTGCTGCAGGTGTTGTGCCAAAAAGTGACTGCCTGCCAAAAAGTGATTTGCGTCCGCGGGTGCGCGCGCAGCCTGTTAAAGCTGAAAAGCGCAGTTCTATGCGTCTACAGCTGCTTTCTGGATCAAACAGCCATTACGAACAAACAGTAACTGTATGTCCGAGCTAATAGTGATGTCATGTATGTGTGAGACGATAACGTTTATTTCAACAGAATTTGCGGCCATAAACGTGTTTGCTGTTTATAGTATAATGTTATTTCTATGTTTGTGTGTTTGTTATGTCTGATATCCTTGTTAAATAGACTGAAATTAACATGATGTATGTCTGACTTATGTATGCAATAAAGCCATTTGGGACTGAAAGGGTTTTCTGCCCCAAAATTACTTCAAATCACTCACCACAATTATGATTTGAAGATTA
>NW_019462160.1:0-529 GCF_002814215.2 Seriola lalandi dorsalis
GATGTAATTGTTGGGATGCCACTAGTCATCGTCATACCTTTGTGTTTATATCTGGAGCACCATCTCGTCTTCCGATGAGGATACGAGGACAGACTTCCCTCCCGAGAGGTGCACTCTGTTATGGGCAAGCTGGCCCTCAGCCACCCCTTTTCTCCCTGTCACCATCCAGATACCGTCCCCACTTTCACCCTCACACACACATACACATACACATACACATACATATACATATACACATACACATACACATACACATACACATACACACACACTCACACCATATGAGGTCCAGATTGCACCCGGCACTCCTCCCAGAGCTTATGTCATGTATCTTTGGGGAGGAGGCACACTGGGATAAGGAGGGTGGAGCACGGAGAGAGAAATCACAAGTGTATTTGGGAAAATTGCACTCAGTATGTGTGCTTGTATGTGGGAGGCTTTGTGTATGGATTCCCCTGTGAGATCAGCGAACAGTACAAAGCTTTTTCGCCCTTCAGTCTCAAGCATTTTTCTTTTTTTTTTTTTTTTT
>NW_019462161.1:0-454 GCF_002814215.2 Seriola lalandi dorsalis
CTCGGAGTGTGATACATGTAAACAACAAGCAAAACAGAAAAGGGAGAACAGGAAATATATATTTTTTTAAAATGCTCATGTATCCCATGTTGTCATCAGGCTTTATACCAAATATAGCCCTCACCGCATCATTGCACTGCTCCTGACAAATGCAGTGTTGAGGAAATACCTTAAAGGAACAGCCGGAGTGGGACAGAAGTGCTGACATTCAAAGATCGCTCTCAGTGACAACATTTGTTGTGTATCCCACTCACAGCCCGTGTTCTCCATTCAACCTTGACAGCGGGTCGGCAAATATCTTCGCTTCATCCGCTACCCTGCTCGCCACAGTCTGGAATGCTTCTTCCAGAATGAATCTTTAAATAAAGTATAAAACTTTAAAAAAAATTCCTCCCAGACATGATGACTTTTTCATGAGGTCTAGAAGGACTTTTTAGGCTTCAAAAGATGAATC
>NW_019462162.1:0-475 GCF_002814215.2 Seriola lalandi dorsalis
TAAGGCATAAAAATGTCATAGTATAATAAGACAAAAAAATGTAAAAAAACATCATAGTATAATAAGGCATAAAAATTTCATTGTATAATAAGGCATTAAAATGTCATAGTATAGTCAGGCATAAAAATTAATAAAAAATGTCACAGTATAAATGTGAAAAAAAGGCATAGTATAATAAGGCATAAAAATTAATATAAAAATGTCATAGTATAAAAAGGCATAAAAATTTCAGAGTATAGTGAGGCATAAAAATGTGAAAAAATGTCATAGGATAAAAAGGTGTAAAAACTTCATAGTATAGTGAGGTATAAAAATGTCATAGTATAAAAAGGTGTAAAAACTTCATAGTATAGTGAGGTATAAAAATGTGAAAAAATGTCATAGTATAGTATGGCATGAAAATGAGAAAAAACGTCATAGTATAGTAAGGCATAAAAATTTCATTGTATAGTGAAGTATAAAAATGTGAAAAAAC
>NW_019462163.1:0-535 GCF_002814215.2 Seriola lalandi dorsalis
CATTTATTCATGAGTCATGTTTGTCAGCTCAGAAAGAAATGCTTTGTATCATAAGAACAATAGATGTATGTGTATGCATTTTCTGTAAAACCTGCAGAAGGTAACAGACTTTTATTTCTATAATCAGTCATATATTGGTAAGAAGCCTTGTTTTGATCCGCTCCCGTTTGCCCCTTTAACATTACTGTATTATGATGTTAGTACAAACTCATCACTTCCTGTAACTGCTTCACATTAAAAGCCCTCTAGCTTTTCAGTTGATACAATCCCCACCCCCCAATACTTTTATTGTGAAACATTTGCAAGCATACCATATCGACACCCTCTTAAAATAATGGCCTAAGTCATTTTTTCAGGTTTTTCAGGAAACACAAAAAACTCAACAAAAGAGTCACACTTTTGACATAGGCCATTATACAACCGGGGGTAGAATTGCATGTTCCCCTCAACTGAGGATTCAGGCGATTTTACCAGAGGTGGCCAGCATCATGAGGGGGTGATTTAGGCAAAAAAAACATTTTTGTCAAAACATGAC
>NW_019462164.1:0-471 GCF_002814215.2 Seriola lalandi dorsalis
GCTAATTATCTCTACTTCGCCCTTGTCCCCTGTCCAAATCCATTCTCAATGTTAGCTTAGCTCAATGTTAACAGTCCTACAGGGTCAAAGACTGTGTACAAAGATGGACCACACATCTCCACTTCCTCCCACTGCACAAAAGTGCTAACTGGTAGCTAGCTACTGCTCGATAAAAAAAAAAGGGTAACGCATCAGTAAAAAGTAATTTTGGACTCACTTTACCATCGGTCACACTTGCTTTACCACCAAGTCACATTCATGTACAATAGTGGTAGACAATTGAAGATGAAATATGTAAATTATTAATGGACTAACACAATGTCAATCTTGTTCTGGTTGTTGATTGGTTATGGAGTGTGACCTCCTTTGACAATTTTTAGGTGTTTTGGACAGTAACAGATTAGCATGAAAAGTACATTAAATTGATACAAGAGATCACGTCCCATCCTTCTTTTATAAATGAAATTTGCT
>NW_019462165.1:0-484 GCF_002814215.2 Seriola lalandi dorsalis
GACTGTCATCGGCGTGGAGGCATAAAAATAAATACTTGAAGTAAATGCACAGCAATGACAGAGTCATACTTAAAATGTAAATAATGATGGTGGTAATCTTGTTAGATAGTGTGGGATCATGGGAATTGTTGTCTTCACCACCATTGCTGTAAGTTCCTCCTGGTTTAGATTCCTTCAGTGTTGTTCAGCAGGATTTTACCAGCAGCTGAATTATCCACAGAGGTTTCCTCCTCTCCATAACAAACACACCAGGGGATTAGAACCAGTAGAAACACTGAATAAAGCAGTTTGACTTTAAAACTCAGGGATTCACCGACGCTCTTCAGTGACACAGGACAGGACGTCTCCAGCAGCTGGGAGCTGAGCTGTCTAACATTTCCTCAGCTTGTTTCTCTGATAACTTCAGATCCAGACGTCCGACGACTAAAATCCTTCATCTGGTTCAAATATAGAGCTGAAAACCACCAAGGTGTAAAAAGTGTAT
>NW_019462166.1:0-744 GCF_002814215.2 Seriola lalandi dorsalis
CATACTAAGACGTTTTTATAACCCTTTATGGCTAAATATACTATTATGTTTTTTTGACATTTTTTGCCATACTATACTATGACGTTTTTTGACATTTTTATGCCATACTATACTATGACGTTTTTTAGCATTTTTATGCCTTACTATACTATATCATTCGATGCCTTACCATACTATGACGTTTTTATAACCTATTATGGCTTAATATACTAATTTTTTTTTATTGATGTTTTATGCCATATTATACTATGACGTTTTTTGACATTTTTATGCCATACTATATTATGTCATTTGATGCCTTACTATACTATGACGTTTTTATAACCTTTTATGGCTTAATATACTAATATGTATTTTTTTTACGTTTTATGCCATACTATACTATGACATTTTTTGACATTTTTATGCCATATTATACTATGACGTTTTTTAGCATTTTTATGCCTTAAAACACTTTGTCATTTGATGCCTTACCATACTAAGACGTTTTTATAACCCTTTATGGCTAAATATACTATTATGTTTTTTTGACATTTTTTGCCATACTATACTATGACGTTTTTTAGCATTTTTATGCCTTACTATACTATATCATTCGATGCCTTACCATACTATGACGTTTTTATAACCCTTTATGGCTAAATATACTATTATGTTTTTTTGCCATACTATACTATGACGTTTTTTGACATTTTTATGCCATACTATATTATGTCATTTTTTAGCATTTTTATGCCTTACTAT
>NW_019462167.1:0-593 GCF_002814215.2 Seriola lalandi dorsalis
TCGCTCCTGTCATCATCACTACGACCACTAGATGTCGCCTAGCAACAAGACGTAACTATGATGTCATAATAACATACTTTCTCTTACAATATATCTGCTGTTGTGTGTTATTGGTGTAAATATGATTTGTAGTAAATATTAGAGACAAACTGAACTCACTTAGTTTCTCTTTCCGAAGGCTTCGACACTGTGCGACCTCTCACATGTGTATAATGTCGTTCCCTTTGTCTCGGCTGGTGCATGTGAACAAACATGGCCGCATCAGTCTGACGGGATCAGCTCAGGACTGTCAGGCAGCGGCCGGACTCTGGACCTGATCCGTAAGGTCCAATAACAAGAGGACACTCCTGTCTATAGATTAACAGACGTCTGTTTTATACATAGACTGTAAATAAAGATGGACGTCGCCTCTGTGATGTCACAAAGAGGAGGGGTGTGTGTGGAGCCGGTTTGTGGCAAGCATTCGCTCACCCACCTGTCACTCAGAGAGGCCACGCCCTCAATCCACCATAACTGTAGGCCTTAATAAAATGTAA
Organism: Seriola lalandi dorsalis; assembly: GCF_002814215.2. Lineage (NCBI taxonomy): Eukaryota > Metazoa > Chordata > Actinopteri > Carangiformes > Carangidae > Seriola > Seriola lalandi. The sequence continues at coordinate 537 of NW_019462167.1, forward strand.
ACAGGTGAGTTATATAAACAGGTGTCATGAAGGAGGAAATCAGCTCTAGAGACCAAA
>NW_019462169.1:0-539 GCF_002814215.2 Seriola lalandi dorsalis
TTCATGCTGCCGTCATCCAGCCTCACAGCAAGTTTATGGGTACACTCTAAACACTGAGCTGTCTTTTTAAATACGTACAAGGGAGGGTCACAGTTTTAACAGCACGCTAACGATAACATGCTAACGTTCAGCAGGTATAATGATAACCATGGACCAAAGTGACCAACTGAATGACTGAAATTGCCATCCCTAGAGCCCTGCTGCTACCAGGGCTAAAAAAGACTGTGTGTGCATCAAGCTATTTTTACCACTAGGGGCAGTAAGACATCTTATTATTCTGTTGTGGCTGGTTCAAGTTTCTGAGCCGCTAATGAATTAATGTCCAATATCCACAAGATTTCTGGCTCCAGTTTGGTCCACAGACTCCTCAAAGAAAAATCTGGGTCGTTCAACTTTTCATCATTCACTTGAATACATCATTTTCTACTTTTGGACAGTTGTTGCAGACTTGGTTCCTCTAAGCTTGCTTGTTGTGGAAATAGCTGCCTACATTTTCTTTGTGTTGTAAGACCCAATTTTAAAGTCTACGTTGACCAGAG
>NW_019462171.1:0-457 GCF_002814215.2 Seriola lalandi dorsalis
GCTGCGTCATGAGTGGACATGCTGACAGATGTGCCACCCGACAGTGACTTTCCTCATCACTAAACCATAAGCTTCCCCCTCGCTAAGGTCCTGAGAAAGTGACTCCTGCTCTCTCTCCAGAGCCGCATATAAAAATATAGGCCTAATGAAAACAGTAAGTGAAAAAAATAGACTCGCGAATACCATGAAATAGATCCATTGTAATAATTTCTATGATCACAGCTGGTAAAGTGCTCTATATGACCGCTTTGGCGGTCAGAGGAATAAATGCTCAGAAATCTTGTGGGTTTTTTTTTAACACCTTCTAGGCTTCAGAAAACATCAAAAACATATATTTAGGAAAAGTCATGGACTGAGAGACTTGTAGTTTTTATTTAAAAAAAGTTATTTGCATAATAAAAACTCCAAACGGTCTGTCAGACTGTCATGGCGGTTCTAGTGTTAAATTACTAATGTT
>NW_019462172.1:0-554 GCF_002814215.2 Seriola lalandi dorsalis
ACTGAACATTTGGCTTTCATTTTGTGGGCCTTTCAGTTAGTTTACCTTCACTTACTTTCAAGGCCTGACAGAGCGCTCTCAGCAGGCCTGTCATTACAGCTTGACGCATATTATTATAAGTAGATCACAGCTTCAAATCCATTTTTTAAAAATATTACTATTGCCAGTGTGTGTGACAGGTTGAGCCTTTGTTCGCTTACTGCACAAATCTGAAAGATGACAAGCTGGGAGTGTGTGTGTGTGTGTGTATGTGTCTATTCTATGATTGACTGATCTGAGTTTTAGACCTTAGGAGGAAATTTATTGAACATGAAGACTGTCCCCGTGTCTTCAAAAGGCTGCCTGAGGTTTCAGACTCGGTTTCAGGCTTATGGGTGGAATAAGATTCAGGTAAATAAAGGCTGGGTACGACATGTGTTGCACTTTCATAAAGTTGGCAGCTTTGAGAGCAACATAAATATAAAAAATAATGGTCAAAATTGAGGCGAGACATCCTGATTTTTAGTCCCCAGTGTATGTTCACAACCCAAAAACCCTGGAAGCTACACTTCCCA
>NW_019462173.1:0-453 GCF_002814215.2 Seriola lalandi dorsalis
TCTAGGTTCGTGAGGAGCTAAGGAACATAGACTGCTATAACCATAAATGAAGCACAAACAGGGTACTTTTCAAAATGTAACTTTAGTAGTTGAATTTTGAGTGATAATTCACAACATGTAAATAACAACAATGAAAATAAAAAATAAAAATGGGCCCTTTAAAGTTAAAGTCTTTAGTTTGTTTTGATAGTCAATAGAGTCTGTGTCCTGTGATCACTGTCAATATTTGTCCAGTCAATTCTCTAGTTTCCTTAGATGTAACTGTTCCTGTTACAGTCCTGGATATAGTTATCTTCCTGTGGATATGTGTGCAGTCCTGGCGACTAACACCACCCTACCACCAGGTGAAGTGTTTCGATGAGTTGATCTTTACTCCAAGTATAATCAGGCTGGAAGGCTCGCCATCGGATAGATCTTCAGAAGTGGTTCTTTCGCTGTCCATAAGACCTGACC
>NW_019462174.1:0-529 GCF_002814215.2 Seriola lalandi dorsalis
GAGGTCGACACCTGCATCAGAGGGATCAGTTCTCTACACCCTGATTGTGACTTTGTGCTGTTGTTATTTGTGTGTGGTGAGTCAGTCTGGAAAGCTGCATCTTAATTGGTCATATTCTGAACTTTATGTTGTACAAAGGTTACACACAGTATCACACAATGAGTCAAAGCCTGATGCCCCTCCCTCTTCTTCCTGCTCTCAAACACAGTCAGCTCCACTCTGTTCATGTGTTTCCTTGTTCCCTCCCCTTCAGATCTACAGTTTGAAGATGGGTGGAACCAACATGTGGTGAAGTGCGAGAGCTGACAGAGACACATGTTGTTGAGATCAGAGCTCAAACTAGTTTCAGTTCTGAGGAAGTGAAACTCAGACAGTCGTTGTCACTGAGAGCTGAAATGGCGCAGAAAGGAGATCAGCTGGACCGGGAGACCTTCTGTTGTTCCATCTGTCTGGATTTACTGAAGGATCCGGTGACTATTCCCTGTGGACACAGCTACTGCATGAACTGTATTAAAAGCTTCTGGGATGA
>NW_019462175.1:0-427 GCF_002814215.2 Seriola lalandi dorsalis
TTGTCCATAGTCTATCCTTCATATGAAAACAGGACAGAGACATTCTCACACCAGTGGCCAACAACACCGAGAGAGCACATCAAGTAGGACAGTAAGGGGGGCGCTGTACTCAGGCAAAAAAGAAAGAGAAAAAAAAATAAAAAATAAAAAGGGAAAATGAAACAGAGCACATTATTAGTTGTTATGAACTGCCTCCTGTTGTAGGTGTCACTTATTCAAGATGAGCTGTCCATTTCCTCCAGAACATAGTGAATTTGTCCATGCACAAATTCAAGGAAAAAGTCAGTTTTTCCATGTCATATATTTCTTTCACAATTGCAATCCACTCCTCTTTAGATGGGGACTCTTTCGATAGCCATCTTCTTGTAATAGCTTTTTTACTTGCTACCAACATTATTTTAATCAAATATTTATCAGTAGCACTGAT
>NW_019462176.1:0-453 GCF_002814215.2 Seriola lalandi dorsalis
TCATAGTATAGTAAGCATAAAAACGTCATAGCATAGTAAGGCCTGACACGTCATGGTATAGTAAGGCATTAAATCGACATAGTATAGTTAGGCATAAATTACGTGATAGTATAGTAAGGCATAAAGATATCATAAAAACGTCATAGTATAGTAAGGCGTAAATGCATCATAGTATAGTGAGGCCTAAAAACATCATAATATAGTAGGCATAAAGACGTCATAGTATACTAAGGCATAAAAACGTCATTGAAGCATAAATGCGTCATAGTATAGTAGGAATAAAAACGGCATAGTATAGTAAGGCATAAAAACGTCATAGTATACTAAGGCATAAAAATATAATATTATTGTAAGGCATAAAAAAATGTCATGGTGCTGTCGGCGGTCAACCAGTGGCCCCAAGCAGATACTTAGTTAGCTTATGTCTTGGGCAGGACTTGTATTTCATTGACA
>NW_019462177.1:0-550 GCF_002814215.2 Seriola lalandi dorsalis
AGCAGCAGCTCTAACGCTGCCAATATGAGGACAGTGAGTTTTCCTGCAGCACCTGAACGCAGCGTCTGTGGAAAGTCCCGACTCTTTACTTTCACTTCAACATCAGCAGCCAATCAGAAACAGAGCTGCTGATGAGTCATCAGTTACCAGGAGCAGCAGTTTGTGTGAAACAGCAGAGAGAGAGAAACTCTGAGGGAACAACAGTTTGAAAGTTCATCCACAACAAACATGAAGAAGAAGAAGATGAAGGAGAAGAAGAAGAAGAGGAGGAGGTCAGCTGTCTTTAATCAGTCTGACTCTTTATATTTTAACAGGTTCCTCTGACTCTAATCTGACTGATTAAACTGACCTCCTCCTCCTCTTCTTCCTCTTCTTCTTCTTCTCCCCCACCTGTGGGGCATGAAGACGTAACAGGTGGGGCATGAAGGAGGGTGAAATGTTGTGACAGGAATCTTTTTCACGGCGGGACAGTGAAGAAATCTTTCACAGTAGCGATGATGTTCATTCAGAGACGTCCGTGAAACGGACAGATATTTAACAGAGACGAAAA
>NW_019462178.1:0-684 GCF_002814215.2 Seriola lalandi dorsalis
GGGGGGGGGTGAACTCACCCAGCTTCATGAGCAGAGCCAGCAGGATCCACAGGGAGATCTCAAACGGCTTCCTGACGTGCTCGTAGTTGAAGGAGAGGACGGGGAAAGCCTTCCTGTGAGCCGAGGAGTTGGTCTGGTGGGAGTTCGGGGTCGGGTTCCGTGTCCGAGTCTCGTTGTTTCCAGAAACAACATCCTGGCTGGCGGAGGACACGGACACGGACACGGACACGGACACGGAGACCAGCAGCAAGACGCAGAAGACGGCGCTGAGTCTCGGAGCGGAGCGGCTCCGGGCGGGACGCAGCTCAGCCATTTTCAGACGCTCTGACGGCAGCAGCTGTTCGGCAGCTGTTCGGCAGCGGCTCGGCTCCGGCTCGGCTCCGGCTCGGCTCCGGCTCGGCTCTAGATCCGGTGAAGATGAAGATGAAGATGGTGCGCCACGGAGCAGCGCGCACTTTTACGCCCAAACTCTCCAGACATGTTAAAACGACGCGGAGTTTTGGAAGAACGGACAGGTGTGAGCGCGTGTCATCAGCAGGTGTTGATTTTAAATCATCATGGCGTCTCTCTCTCTCCCGCTCAGATGATTTAAACGCTGGTGGTTTGTTCTCTGGTTGATCCGGACTCTGTTTCTCCTCTAACGTGACTGAGAACTCACAGCAAGTCACAACATCATCACACATC
>NW_019462179.1:0-556 GCF_002814215.2 Seriola lalandi dorsalis
AAGGCCAAAAACATTTGAAATCGATATCACTGCTCAGCTACAGTGAAGGACAGTGACAGAGGTCACTGAAAATGAAGTGCTGTTGAATTTATAATTAGCCTATAACTGCTAGGTCCTGCAGTTTACAAACCTGTCCACACTGTTTCCTGTCCCGTATGCTTTTTTACCTCAGCACCTGAGTAAATTTCACCAGGTGAAATCTGGTCTGTCTCCAGCTTAATCATCATCATTATCATTATTAATCATCCCGTATTTTCCTCTGCCCCTGTGTTGTATTTGAAGTGTTGATCCATAAAAAGATATATTTGTGGTTTTAAGAATCAAAAACCATCTCAGTGTAGTTTTACATCTCCTCCTTCAGGCTTCTCTCTGGAGCTGTGGTAACAACAGATCAGTGAGCCAATAAGAAGAGAGGAGGCTCTGAGGAAGGTGACTGCTTTGTTGTGACATCACAAAGTTCCAGAAGTCCTGACGGCTGGTTTTAAGGCTCAGTGTCTGAATACAGGCTGTGTGCATTTCTCTGTGGACTGAGGCTTTGATACTTTCACAGTATTAA
>NW_019462180.1:0-471 GCF_002814215.2 Seriola lalandi dorsalis
GTTTTTTTTAATTTGTAGCCAGGAGTATGTTGTTCTTGTTGTTTTCCCTTTTGATTGTGGGGTTTTAACTGTTCACTGGTAAGTTATTAGACTTTTTAAATGGACCATTTAAGTTTTTTGGCCTAAATAAAGCTGTGTAAAAGTCAAAAGTCTTCTTGCTCCTCCTCTTTTTTTCATCCTGCTCTTCTTATTCCTCCTCCTCTTTTTCTTCCTCCTCCTCCTCCTCCTCTTCTTCTTCTTCCTCCTCCTCATCTTCTCTAGCTGTTGTACCTTGAGGCTAACTCTTCATTTCAATGGTTCCAGTCAGTGGACAGCTGCTGAGCAGAAATGTCAAAGCTCAAACTAACAGTGTTTCACTAACAGTGTGGACTTGGTCAGACTGATGAGTTATCATAAGAACTGATGTCTGCCACGCGAAGAGCGATGTGTAGCAGCTCAGCTCTGCTACACATCTGTACTGTGTTAAGATTT
>NW_019462181.1:0-517 GCF_002814215.2 Seriola lalandi dorsalis
ATGTCTTTATCACTTTTAATGCCTTACTATACTATGACGTTTTTATCACTTTTCATGCCTTACTAAACTATGTCATTATTTTGTCATATATAATGAAAATAAACTAACAGGGTTTGGATGGATATATATTTTTGTATTATATATCTATAGTATAAAACTATAAAAGAAACAGACATATTAAAGTACCTGTAGCTATACATATATGTCGCTATATGATATTGTTCCAATTCCAACAGGGTCCCTATGTAATTTTTACATATATAAGCTATACTTATATACAATAATAACAGACATAGAGAGTTAGAAAGTTACTTCTTATGCACATATATTTCATATATTGAAATTCAACACATGTACATATATTATATTATGTTATATATGGTTTTTGGGCATTTATGAATGCAAATTAATAATAAATTCATAAACTATTTGGTTGACAGCATTAAAAAGTCAATCTTTTTGTTTTGAAGGGTTGGTGGGGTCGCTGCGTCCCAACTAATCTTGAAACCAAACCTAC
>NW_019462182.1:0-512 GCF_002814215.2 Seriola lalandi dorsalis
AATAAATCATTGATACGCTACACTAATTATAACTTCTCCTATGCGGACATGATTTCTATTATTACAACTGTATCTTTCATTATCTGTTCATGCACTTATGGATGTCCACAGAGGAAATTACAGCTGCTGACAAATACATTTATAAACACTTATATCTTCTCACAAGTTCATTATAATGTTTTATAAACCATTTGTTTAACGTTATTATGTTAAAATAATGTTTATAAATGCTAAATAGATGTTATGTGGTCATTGCCTTATTCTGTAATGAAATGAACAAACTCATTTTGTGGCAAATTTTCTACATGTATGGGTTTTAATAAGGTCAAAAAAGACAAATATTTAAAGGACAATACAATACATTGATTCATTTTGCAATTACACAGCGACACTAACACAACTCTTCAGTTTGACACACTCAAGGTTTTTTCTGCTGCAGCTGTATGTGTTCTGGTGTGACCAGGAGCGAATGATGGCTAACGTTATCTAAAGTGTAACTGATCTTACTGAGT
>NW_019462184.1:0-499 GCF_002814215.2 Seriola lalandi dorsalis
TTTGGTTCAGTTGGTCTTGACTTGGCTTATAAAAATAAAAGATCGCAAAAGTAGACTACAGAATATTACTCGGAGCATGTGGCAAAGAAAGAATAAAGGACGCGGACAAAATGGTTAAGTGCAAAAATGGCTAAGAGCCATGGTTAAGAGTTTGGAACTACAAAGCTACAGAGCGACAAAAAGCCACTGAGCTGGGCTTTTAGCAATGTGTGAAATGATCACGACTGTTTTATCCCCTGGGGGCTGGAGCATGTTTCAGGGGCGTCACCTGTCTTCACTTGTCCATAACAATATGGACATTCTGAATGTCATGTAGTGTGTGTTACCTTGTGTGAAGGATGCTGACAGTATGGTCACAGGAAGGACATTGTCTTAAAATCTACATGTTACATTTCAAACATTCTATGGGACAGAAGTTTGGGATTGAACTATTGCATAGGAACATCTCATGAGTTACAGAACAGTTAGATATTTCATTTTACATTCTTCCTCAGATCTG
>NW_019462185.1:0-569 GCF_002814215.2 Seriola lalandi dorsalis
AAGTGCCCTTGAGCAACACACTGAACCCCAGGTCAGCCTGTGCTCACAGCCTGTTAGTGTCTGTTAGTGTCGTCTATACAAGAACACAGAACCGGGAATCGGACCTTCAGCAGCTCGTCCAGCATCAGCTCCGAGTCCCTGAGTCACTCTGTGCTGCTGTTCACAGGCTCAGGATTTATTCTAGTTAAACGTTAGAACCAGAGCATTAGAACCAGAACATCAGAACCAGAACATTAGAACCAGAACATTAGAACCAGAGCATTAGAACCAGAGCATTAGAACCAGAACATCAGAACCAGAACATTAGAACCAGAACATTAGAACCAGAACATCAGAACCAGCACATTAGAACCAGAACATCAGAACCAGAACATCAGAACCAGCACATCAGAACCAGAACATTAGAACCAGAACATTAAACCAGCACATTAGAACCAGAACATCAGAACCAGAACATTAGAACCAGAACATTAAACCAGCACATTAGAACCAGAACATCAGAACCAGAACATCAGAACCAGAACATTAGAACCAGAACATCAGAACCAGAACATCAGAACCAGAACATT
>NW_019462186.1:0-530 GCF_002814215.2 Seriola lalandi dorsalis
TTATTGTAGCGCTTCACTTCTTTTTACTTAATCATATTTACTACTTTTCCTTCTATTGAAAACATTTTATTCTCTTTGGTTTTATGGGTTTTTACTGATCGCCCTCTTGCTGGTGACACTACCTTTAGTTTATTTGCATTAATAGTGAAACACTTTTACTGTACTCTTTGAATCATGGGTTTAGAAAAGTGCTCTATAAATAAAGATTATCATTATGATTATGATTATTATTATTATTAGTAGTAGTAGTAGTAGTAGTATTGTCTTTGAACAGGTCACAGCAAAAAAAAATCGTTCAGACAGTCTGAACAAAGATGCAGGAAAAGTGAAGTTTGTTCATCCAAATTAAACATAGAAAAGCAGCATTTAGTTCCTATGCAACACAGAGCTGGAGAAATGTTCACAAGATATGAGACCAAATCTGATGACTTGTAAATCAAGTCAAATTAGTTAATTAGCACACTTACACCTTTACTTTTCTGTGAATCTCTTCTTAATTTCTTTTAAAATCATTTATGCCCTTTTAATTT
>NW_019462187.1:0-556 GCF_002814215.2 Seriola lalandi dorsalis
TCTTAAAAATGTCACAGTATTGTATGGAAAAAAACTGCATAGTATAGTAAGGCATAAACATGTCAAAAAATGTCATAGTATAGTAAGGCTTAAAAATGTCAAAAAATGTCATAGTATAGTAAGGCTTAAAAATGTCAAAAAATGTCATAGTATAGTAAGGCAAAAAAAGGTCAAAAAACGTCATACTATATTGAGGCATAAAAATCTTAAAAAAGGTCACAGTATTGTATGGAAAAAAACTGCATACTATATTAAGGCATAAAAATCTTAAAAAATGTCACAGTATAGTAAGGAAAAAAAACTGCATAGTGTAGTAAGGCATAAAAATGTCATACCATAGTAAGGTATAAAAATGTCAAAAACATCATAGTATAGTAGGCATAAAAATGTCAAAATATCTTAGTACAGTAAGGCATATAAATATCAAAAATGTCATAGTATAGTAAAGCATAAAAAGGTAAAAAGAACATCATACTATAGTAGGGCATAAAAATATAAAAAACGTCATGATATAGTAAGGAAAATAAATGTCATAGTAAAGTAAAGCATAATAATG
>NW_019462188.1:0-452 GCF_002814215.2 Seriola lalandi dorsalis
ATTAGATTAGTCCACTTCCTTTGGCTGAGTTGTTGTATAGCCTGATCGCAGTGGGCACAAAGGATCTCCTGAGCCTCTGTGTTCTGCAGCGCAGTGAGATGAGATATTTGCTGCTGTAGCTGCTTCTCTGTCCTGCCGGAATGTTGTGGAGAAGATGGTTGGTATTGTCCAAGATGGCCTCCATCTTACATTGCATGCTGCCCCAGCAGACTGCAGCATAAAATAGTACACTGGCCACCACTGACTGATAAAACATGTGCATACATACCTTCCTTCCTTTCTTTAATGACATTCCCAGTCCCATTTCTTTAGGAGTGTATTAAAGCCGATGTATATTTATTTTTATTTTACGACCCCCACCCCCCCAGTCGTACGCCTTAGTATGAACCCCGCTTAATTTTCGGCCAGGAAAAACCCTGATATACTAATATATACAAATATATTGCAAAAAA
>NW_019462189.1:0-439 GCF_002814215.2 Seriola lalandi dorsalis
AAAAAAATAGTTGCAAGTGTTACCTTTGGTCGCTGTCCATGTCACATTCACCATTGTTTAGTAGTGGGTGAGGAGGGTGTCTGCATCATCGTTTCTGCCCGTTCAGACTACACCACAAGTTTTCAAACTGAAATGGGGCCTTCAGCATTTTAGGGGCTACGGAGTGGGGTGGACCTCAGGCATGAACGTAGCAAAAGCAAAACGTAGTAGTGTGTCACTGAGAGGTTCTAAATGCCTGTTGTAATTTATCTAAAAATATAAAGCTGTGTGTTATTTATTATTATTATTACTTAGAGTCAGTGGCAAAGTTTGCACCCAGGCTCATCTCCCTCTCCTGCACCTTCACCCAGCTCTCCTGCACCTTCACCCAGCTCTCCTTCACCTTCACCCAGCTCTCCTGCACCTTCACCCAGCTCTCCTGCACCTTCACCCAGCTCTC
>NW_019462190.1:0-553 GCF_002814215.2 Seriola lalandi dorsalis
GTTTTCTCATAATCTGTCCAAGTGTGCTCATTCCTTTTATTAAGACTGTGTGGTGTACCTGCTACGTTCATTTTGTGGCTGGACTGCGATTGCAGGGCCCTTTGAATACGACTGACTATAGCCCCTTTTCCACTGGTCAAAAAACCCACTAAGACCTGCTAACATCAGGCTTTTGTCAGCAGTGGAAAAGGGTTCAATCACCATTCACTCCTGGGTCAAATGACTCTGCAATAGACACAGGTATTTATCGACTCAAGCACCAATCTGCATTGATGTAAACACAACACAACCCGCAGATTTTCGCCCCTTTTCCTGCTGTAATGTCTTTCAGATCACAGACACTATAAACACACCTAACACCTGTCCAGCATGGTGTTTTAAAACCAGAAACACTGCGACTACACTGAACTTAATAAACCCAGGGATGAGACCTGACAGACCCATTTACATGGCAACTAGCAGCTCACTGTTTGAACCTACACTATATTGCCAAAAGTATTCACTCACCCATCCAAATAATTGAAATCAGGTGTTCCAATCACTTCCATGGCCA
>NW_019462191.1:0-411 GCF_002814215.2 Seriola lalandi dorsalis
CACACACACACACACACACACACACACACATACATATATATATATACACACACTCTGAGATAGCCACAGCACATGCAAAATTTCGGTCTATTTCACTTTTGCATACACAAGCACTGTCACACTCTCTCTCTCTCTCTCTCTCTCTCTCTCACACGCACACACACACACACACACAAACACACACATATACACACGCATACACACGCATACACATACACACGGCAATCCTCAGAGGAAATTCTGCTTTGTGTTGCGGTAATGAGATTCTCACACACCCGGCCTTATTTACCAGCCCAGGCCAATAAAGGGTGGGACTGAGTGAGTGAGAGAGGGCTCGGTGTTTGTGTGTGCATGCATGTGTACAGTATGTGTGTGTGTGTGTGTGTGTGTGTGTGTGTGTGTGTGTGTGTG
>NW_019462192.1:0-583 GCF_002814215.2 Seriola lalandi dorsalis
AATAGTTTGACATTTTGGGAAATACATTAAATTCACTTTTTTGCCAAGAGTTCGATGATAAGTTTGATACCACTCTCATGTCTGTATGGTAAATATGAAGCTGGACCACAGCAGCCAATTAGGGACTGTATGAAAATTATTAAGGAGGGGAGGGGAGGCTGAACCTTACATTTCAAATGTACCACCCCCTTGACTTACAAGACAAAACAAAACAAGCCAGCAACAACTAAACTAAATCTACAATACCTCCCCCAGCTTACAATTTTGTGCAGTAACTTAGCTTAGTTTAGCATCACCGTTTGCCCCCGCTAACAGGGGCAAACGGCTAGCCTGGCTCTGTAATCCACCTACCAGCATCTTTAAAGCTCACCAATTTAATCTGGAGCGCTCACTTTAGAAAGAACTGAAGGTGTTGATGTACTTGTGGGAGATAGTGATGAAAAGCTACATCTTTAGGCTTCAATAAAAACACTATTATGTGGAAAAAAATGTTGTATCTCTTTTGATCTACTTTTTTTTTTTTTTAGAAAAGCTGAAGTGTAAAACAATAATTTGCTGTTTTATGGGAGTTTTATGCCGGACT
>NW_019462193.1:0-477 GCF_002814215.2 Seriola lalandi dorsalis
GTCACTTTTGTATTGTTTTTATTTTTATATTTCATTTTTATTGTTGTTAATTAATTAATTAATTCTTAATGTGTTTTAATCTCAATTTGTGTAACTGTGTACGGTGTCCTTGAGTGCCAAGAAAGGCGCCTTTAAATAAAATGTATTATTATTATTATTATTATTATTATATATACGTTAAGAGGCCCCCACCTCTTGACCCCTGTCTTTCCTAAATAGAGCATAGTTGTCAAGTTTGACTTCATCATCAGAAATATCATTGTTTAATCAAGTTTCAGAAAGAGTAATTACATGAGGTTTATTATAAGTGAGCCAGGCTCTCAATAAATCAATTTTAGGTGGCAAACTCCTAATGTTCAAATGAATGACAAGCAAACCTTTAGAAGAGTTCATTACTCCGAGATAACAGGATAAATATGCGCATGATGTGATAGCAGAAATGCACACAGAGCATCATCGCAAATTGTAGTATGTAGC
>NW_019462194.1:0-452 GCF_002814215.2 Seriola lalandi dorsalis
GGAGCTGTTAAAGGCCTCAGCCTCCATCTGTGACCTGATCAATTCACCTGTAGGTGGGGGAGGAATTAATGACTTCCTTATCACTATTTGACCTCTGTTTGATTGTATCACCTCACGGCGACTTTGCAAACTGGCAGCTCCAGATATTCCTCTCTGAACTCCAATACCCAGAACATTAAGGCTGCAAAAATGGAGTGGAGACGGTTCCCCACTCGTTCCGATTCAAATTAAACCACCTCAAAAGTTCTTGAGGATTCAAAATGTTTGGGCATGATTATTAAGCCAGTGTTATAATTTGCTAATGCACAAGCACACAAGGGTCCACTAAGGTCTGTGTGACATAAATTGCCAAATTCATCTTTTAAAAACAATACCAAAAATTCAAGGAAGAACATTTCCCAGCCAGCTCACTGCACACTACATATATTGATGTTGGCTCTTTAATGTTTCTT
>NW_019462195.1:0-490 GCF_002814215.2 Seriola lalandi dorsalis
GCTTTAGGCTTCTATGTAATTGTAGGCCTCATTGTGAGGCTATTGTGGTGCCAATGCAATTTATTTTTGATGTGTAGGTCTTAATGAATAATTTCAAACAGTGATGTTGAGTCAGCGTTTGGTCTTTTCAGTTCGGAAGTGTAATTCGGCCCGCTGAGGTCTCACTTGAAAAAAATCTGGCCCCCTGACCAATTTGACCCTGGCATCCCTGCCTAAGAGGAAATTCATGTGTCCATTAGCTCATTGTTGATGATAATAAATTATGAAAACAGTTCATTATAAATATATATCTATCTGTCTATATATATATATATATATATATATATAGATATATATCTATCCTGCAGGTGAAGAAACAATCAAAGGAATTCTTACATTTTTCTTCAACTATAAAGCCCAATAAATTCAGTGCATATTACTAGTCATGACATACATGAGCTCTTCAGAGGCTGCATGTTTGTTTCATTTTTTTTGTTTGTTTTTGTTTCCC
>NW_019462196.1:0-392 GCF_002814215.2 Seriola lalandi dorsalis
ACGATATGTACATGAAAAAGTGCAAGTTTGCACATGGTCAGGAAGAGCAGGAGTTGTGGAGTCTGACAGCTGCCGGAATGAAGGACCTGCGTAACCTCTCCTTCTCACAGCGAGGATGTAAAAGTCTGCTGCTGAAGAAGCTACTCAGAGACCCTACAGTGTCATGCAGAGGGTGAGTGGTATTGTTCATGATGGATGTCAGCTTAGGTAACATCCTCTTGTCACCTACTTCCCCAACACTAGGCCGGTAAGCAAACTGCAGGGGGTCCAGCTGTGTGCTCACCAGTGGCCTCAGGTGACTCAGGATTGACACTTCACCTGATCAACTGTTATGGAGAAGGGGGTGGAAGATGACTGAGGTGAGGATATGGGGGTGGTGGGGGGTGAGAGGG
>NW_019462197.1:0-455 GCF_002814215.2 Seriola lalandi dorsalis
ATGATCATCATGATCATCATCTCTGCACAGAGTTTCCCAGGAATGTGATGAGTTTTGATTTAAACATTGTGTTCTTCTGACCACTCAACATCACAGAGTTTTTGTTATTGACATGCATTAGCATATTTGTTGGCAAAGGTAGCACTGCAGCAAAAATGAAATGCATACAGGACCCAGCTTAATCATGAATGAATAAATATATAAAGAGGAGAGACTGTCTCTTGGGGCTTGTGCATCAATCTTACCTCAAGTTCAAAATTAGTTGACGGGGCATCATAAGCCTTTTACTGACTCGTAAATGATGATCACACTTGTAATCAGATGTGATGTGAGTGTAAACTATATAACGCTGTTAGTGTTACGTTACTCACACTTTTAATGTAATCTTATTAGACAAGTAACATTAGACAGGGAGGAGTTGTTAAACAAAGTGGAGGAGAGCAGAGCAGAGCAGC
>NW_019462198.1:0-501 GCF_002814215.2 Seriola lalandi dorsalis
CTACAGGAACAGCCATGTAATTGATGTCTGTCTGTCCAATACCAAAGTCCCCCCTAAGGCCCGAGCTCTGAACCCTCAGACTTAACTGACATGTTCTGGTAAGTGACTGAGTGGAAAAGGCTGAAAGGGCTAAAATATAGTATAAATATGAACAAGACAACACTTCGTTCCCTGTTGGGAAACAAACAACTGCAAACAGTTCTGACTGCGAATCACCAGTGAGCTGTGTTTATCCATACATGTTTTTCTTATAACGTGAACCAGTGATCTTTGTTTACATATGCCACTTCCTGTGCTCCAGATGTTGTTGTTCACAGATTCGCCATTTTTACTGATACTTACCAGTGTGTCTGTGAAGAGTGATGAGATAGTGAAGATGCTGGTGGAAAAAGGTCAGTAGCACTTATACTTGAAATCTTATCCACAAATGTGACATTTTAAAGACTTTTTACCTGTCTCAGTTTTACAGTTAGAGTTGTGAGAGAGGAGCTGGTGGTCACT
>NW_019462199.1:0-537 GCF_002814215.2 Seriola lalandi dorsalis
CAGCTACGATGGAAAGGCGATGGTCAGTACGTGCGTCTGACCTTTATAGATGCAGTGACGTCACGGCGGAGTCGCCGGGGTCCCCTGCATCTCTGCCAATGGGAAGCGTGAGTTTGGGACTCCCCCAGATTTCACACTCAGGTGTGAACCGCAAGGCCTGCTGGGAGATGGAGTCTGTGAGGGGCCGTTTTTGGCGCCCTTTGTTCAGGCCTGAGGCTAGAACTTAGGAACTGAGGTCAGGCTTCTGAGGTTACATGTAGGCCGGAGCAGGCCTGCTCCAGGTCGACCACATGTTCAGGCCCAACAACAGTTTGATTTTGTCTCAATTTTACCTTTTCATGTTAGTTTGCACTACAGTCTCATATAAACTGTTTTGAAGAATAACATAGCTAAAAAGAAAAAAAAAATGCCTATGGCCACTCCTGCTTTTTGTTGTAAATATTTGTATATACCTTGATTTTTATCTATATTTCACCATTATATATTCACATTTGTAACCTGTGCTTTTAATTAAAAGCTTCAGAGTTCTTCATTGAG
>NW_019462200.1:0-452 GCF_002814215.2 Seriola lalandi dorsalis
CCAAGGCCAAACAATCCAACATGTCTGTCAGACCCAGATTATTATCGGGATCTGCACCAAATTGTACAAACTAATAGATTTCAACATCATCAATTTGTCTGTCTCGCAATGTTTAGGAAAGGCCCCTTTAACCGGATCAGCACCAAAATTGAATTGGTTTGTCTGTAGCCCCTCCCCCACCAAGTTTAGTGCAAATCAGTTTAGGACTTTTCGCGTAATCCTGCTGACAAACAAGAGCAGAGCAGAGTTAAAATACAACTTTAAATTTACACCTGAGCAGGTGCACGTCCTTCTGACATGTTGCTTACGGGAGATAGAGAAAATTACCTGGGACAGATTGGATCAAAGTTGAAGTTTGTCATCACTGGACATGCTAATTCTAATGCATGGTAATGATGCTAGGAGGTCATAGTGAGACATGATGAGACTTTCAAATGTATTGCACTTCTTTT
>NW_019462201.1:0-493 GCF_002814215.2 Seriola lalandi dorsalis
ACGGAAGGTTCAAAATGCCTCAATAAAAAGAAATCAAAGAAAGGAAATAAAGTGAAATACATTACATCTTGTTAAATTTTGTTGTTATGTACGCATTTAGTCTACATAAATTCATGTCACAATGAAAAATAATTAATTCAGTTATTTAAGGAGCCATTTGTAAGTTTTGCTAATGTTACATAGCCAGCGTTAGCATTAACAGCTGTTTACTCACCAGTCTAGAGGAAGTTCAGCATCAAACTGAAGAGCTGAAGAGCAACGCCAATGTTAACTCTGGTCTGTATCACTTTTTTCTTCTACTGAAATTAGCATGCTAAACACCAACCCCCGGCCGGTCTCATCACTTTCCGATAGCGAGTCACTGTAGCCTCCAATCTGCCCGGAAGACAAATCGCTGCTCAGAGGGCGTATTATAACCTTTTGTCTCATGAACACAACAAGGGCCGAAGCTCTTGTTAAGCAACAATCACCACCACCCGTTCCCGGCAAGGAA
>NW_019462202.1:0-527 GCF_002814215.2 Seriola lalandi dorsalis
GCACACTAAACAAGACAGTAAAGTTTAGTTAGTAAAGTGAAAGCTGTAGGACTGCAACTAATGAGGATTTTTTTATCATGGAGTAATCTGCCAGTTGTTTTCTTAATGAATCAATTTATCGTTTCGGCTGCAAAATGTGAAATTACTTGGAAGAGAAGCATCAAATCGTCACATTTGAGAAGCTGCTACCAGAGAAAGTTTTGGTGTTGTTGCTTGAATAATGACTCAAACTGAAACTGCTGTGACTCAGCCAGAAAAATTGATCAGCAACTATTTTGATAACCGATGAATTATTTCAGTAATTCTAAGAAAATACTGAAAAATATCCACCACCCAAAGAAAACTCAAAGATTCAGTTTCCAATGATATAAAACTAAATTAAAGCAGTAAATCCTCAGATGGGGGAACCTGAAATCAGTGAATATGTGGAGGTTTTGCTTGGAAAATGACCAAAATGATGGATAAATAAAAAAGATTATGATTAATTTTAACCTGCACACCCTGTTACAGGATTTGGTTTCAGGCCA
>NW_019462203.1:0-512 GCF_002814215.2 Seriola lalandi dorsalis
GACTGTGGTTGAATCTCCAGGTGAGACTGAAGCCTATTAGAGGTTTGGTGTGTGAGGCCTTGCAGGACAGTGTTGCTTCAGTGTGTGAAATATTGACGGAAGCTGAAATAAATGAATAAAAAGGGATAACATAGTATTTCGCTGCAGCTCTGGCTCCAGATTCAAATAAGAAATTCTGAACATTCTCTATTATCAGAATAACTGATCTTTCTAGAGGACGGTGCATCCTTGTCATGATGAATAAAGTCCCAGAGTGAGTTCTTACTTGTTTTAAACAAAGTGGCTCTCCTCTTGTTTCTGCCAGAGCTGATGCTGCAGCTGTAGCTCAGATCAGAGTCGCTGTCTGAAACTGTCAGAGAACTTCTGATGTTGTAGAGCAGCTGCTCAGTCTCCTGGACTTCAGCTTGGTTCTTGAAGGTCACAGTGGATGGAGGGCTGGTGGACCAGGTGAGCTCAGGTTTAGGGTAGATCCCCTCTGAGCTGCAGTTGATCCTGTTTCCCACCTGCTGGAG
>NW_019462204.1:0-475 GCF_002814215.2 Seriola lalandi dorsalis
AGCAGCAGGTGGAGCTGATTGTCTCCAGACAAGAGCTTCAGCCATCTTTGTCTTTATAAGACAAGATGTTATAGCAAGTCCTCTGAGCAGCTACGTCCTCAGACTGGAGGCTACAGTGATCAGACGGGCCGGGGCTAGCTGTTAGCATGCTAACTTCAGTAGATGGGCCGGGGCTAGCCGTTAGCATGCTAACTTCAGTAGATGGGCCGAGGCTAGCTGTTAGCATGCTAACTTCAGTAGATGGGCCGGGGCTAGCTGTTAGCATGCTAACTTCAGGAGAAGGAAAGACGTGATAGAAACAAGATTTAACATTAGTGTTTACATGGAAAATATTCTTTTCTCTTTCTTATTTTCTTTTGTATTTTTTTTTTAACTTTTAAACTTAAACTTGTAAGAATCCAGTAAAAACCTACTTTATCAATAATAATTTTGTTTTCATATCATCATCAATCTTTTGGACTATTATTTATATTGG
>NW_019462205.1:0-463 GCF_002814215.2 Seriola lalandi dorsalis
TAGCAGTGATGCTAACCCAGCAGCTAATTACACCTGGTACAAGGAGAACCAAACACTGCTTCAAGGACCAGAAAGAGTTTATCATTTCACTTCCATCAACTCTGAAGACAGCGGGAACTACTACTGCAAATGTGAGAATCACTATGGACAGATCAACTCTTCAGCTCTACATGTAGATGTCCAGTGTAAGTCACATTATTTATTTTTAACTATGCAGAAGACTGTACTTGTCATGCATGCTAATATTAATGGAACGTGTCTCCATATGTTGTTTAATTGTTTCTCAGATGCTCCAAAGCTTCTCTCTGTGTCAGTGAGTCCCTCTGGTGAGATAGTGGAGGGCAGTTCAGTGAATCTGACCTGTAGCAGTGATGCTAACCCAGCAGCTAATTACACCTGGTACAAGGAGAATGAAGACTCACCAAAAGCTTCAGGACAGATCTTCACCATCACTGACCTCAGA
>NW_019462206.1:0-473 GCF_002814215.2 Seriola lalandi dorsalis
TCTCTCTCTCTCTCTCTCTCTCTCTCTCTCCTCCCAGCTAACAGGATGCAGATGAAAACCAATGAAGACCTTAATCAGCAGCATGGGACACACCTGAGCTGGGTTATAAGGCTTATAAGGCAGAGCAGCAGCAGTCAGAAGGTAGCAGATCTTCTCACTACACACACACACACACAGCGGCATTGTGGGATTTTGGGAGCGGTTTTCCCTTTTGTTTTGCAGCACAACATCCATGCAGTGCATTTTCACTCACCTCACTCCCTACACGACTGACTTTACAGTCTAGGAGCCGGGCTGTAACACAGTTTAGGAAAACCAAGGTAAGAATGTATTTTCAGATTAGCCTTTTCGCCATAGTCTCTACAATATGATTCATTCCTTACCATTACAATGTTTTCCGTCCAGCCTTCTCGGTCTGGATCTTTGGGGACAGCTACAACCTCGTCACAGCAGTGAAGGAGAACCTGCCCCAC
>NW_019462207.1:0-494 GCF_002814215.2 Seriola lalandi dorsalis
TCATTTTCTTTTTGCAGCCACTTGGGGGGAGAAGAACTCCTCAACAAGCTAAATAAACTCATCTCTGACCTTTGACCTCACACAGAGTCATTAGATTGTTTCTTCATATAGAAATATGAATGAGTGGAGCTTTAAGATACAGTCCCTGAAGCTGCTGTAGCTCCCTCAAAGCCCCACATTTAGTACAGAGCCCCCAGCAGGTGTCATTAGTCAGAGTGGGGCAGGGAAAGCTCTGTGACTGGGGTTTGTTGTGCTGTTGGACACTCGAACAGAATCAGGGAGTGTATGTTGAAATCCTTCAGTGGTGAGCAGAAAGTGAACAGACTGATATGCAGCCCTAACTGCAGCAGAACATTGGAGCTGTCCATGCAGAGAGGCAGCAGGTGATCTTACAGTCATCTTGCTGCAGAGCTGCCAGGTGTGCTGGCTCTCTCTCTGGAGGACAGGGGGCTGCTGGAGCTGGAACCTCTGAAACAGAAAAGGAGTCAAATGTT
>NW_019462208.1:0-544 GCF_002814215.2 Seriola lalandi dorsalis
AAAGACAATTTACCCACAAATATAAAAAATACTTAATTTGCTTGTATAAAGATACGAGATAATGAATTAATAGACCTATTTCATGGCAGACAATTTGGCTTATCCTAGTAGGAAAAGTGTCACTAATAACGTTAACAATGGCTCTGTTCTATTCAACTGTCCCAGTGATCCAGGACTCAGTGACAGTGAGCCAGCATGCATAATACCAGGACCCTGAAACTGAAGCAGCTTTGAACTCAGTCATAATTAACTTCATTATTTATCTTTGCTATGGGCAATGATGAAACAGGAGTTATTGGTGAAAGAGTGGGATTTTTAATAACAAGGATATAAGGATTCTATAATTCTGCAGTAGGTGGCGATAATACTCCATATGGTTGCAATTTGCCATAAAAACGAAGAAGAAGAGGGAGCCACACCTTTCACTCCACCAAGAAGGGACAACCACAGTAACTCAAATACAAAGACACAAAGTGTACAGTGTTAGAATTTGTGCACTTCATATAAAACAATGTGATTAAAAGCAAATAAACAGATTCAAAAG
>NW_019462209.1:0-378 GCF_002814215.2 Seriola lalandi dorsalis
ACTCTGTTCAGTTGATGGTTAAGGTTCAGCGGAGGCAACATCGTGCGTCAGCAGCGTTTGCCTGAGGACGTTTGTCGATCTGTGGCTCAGGCGCATTTTAAAATTTTTGACAAGTGATTTCTCATATGATCCAGAGCGACAGCAGCAGGAGTGACGCGCTGGATCTTCCACGCTGTGTAAACAGTCAGTGTCGTGGAGGTCAAAGTGTCACTGCTCCGCTGAGAGAGGAGCTTGTTGAGTTGAGTGAAAGGTTCAGGTTTAAGTGTGACTAAGTAGGATTGTTGTTGACGGACATGTTTGCTAAGTTTTTTTTTTTTTTTTTCCCCACACAGCGAGCAGCACGTTAAAGCGTCTGCTGTCAGATTTGCACGACACTCT
>NW_019462210.1:0-452 GCF_002814215.2 Seriola lalandi dorsalis
TCCTTGCTGCTGCTTGAAGAGTCACATCTTGAAATCCTTCTCTCCTTCATGAACTCTTTGTAGGTGAACATTCAAACCCAAAACATGTACAGAGGAATTTGGCATTGTGTCCAGTCGACATACAAAAACCAGGGGGTGAGTGTCTCAAACTGTAAAATATTGTCAGTGACATCTGATTTTTCACTATTGTGGCCTAGTTTAAACTTTCTGTGTATCTACACTGTGAATACTCCCACCACCTGTCTACATAAACGCACATCTGGAACACTATCATCCTATTATTCTTTAAACCTGCTGTGCTTAACTGTGTCTTCTCTTAGGTGTATGGTTTCTACAAGGGCATGACGATGCCAGTCATAGCTGTGTCCCTCAGCTTCTTTTTGGCGTTTGGCACCTACAGGAATGTCCTGCAGTATCTCTGTAAATTACGGCATGGGACACCCGAGGCCCGG
>NW_019462211.1:0-410 GCF_002814215.2 Seriola lalandi dorsalis
GGGGGAGAGGGGGAGAGAAGGGGGAAGGAGAAAAATGAACAGAAATTGAGAGAAATTAAGTGAACTGATCATTAGTGTCTCTGCTGCCCATTACAAATTATTGGACACAGTTTACGCTCCATTAGTTTGAGAAATATGACCAAACATGACACTTAACTTGAGTATTGCATAGGAAGCTGCAGATCCAAAGGTCCCCAGTTCGGTTCCTGACTGGAACATGTTGCTACCCAAAATTACCAAGCATTGTAAATCTATCAAATATCACTTAAGCGATACAAATTGAATGGGGACTTCTTGTGAATACCATACAGCCAAATAGCAGTTCATTGTGTTGTTTAGTGTTTACATAATGTCAAAATTTTATTATTAATAATGAAATAATAATAAACTTTATATAGCAATGTAAGAAA
>NW_019462212.1:0-562 GCF_002814215.2 Seriola lalandi dorsalis
CGGTGTCGTAAGAAACGAATTCAGTAACTTCTGTATGACTGTGACTCACGATATGCAACAGGAAATTGTTCATGTCTGAATAATGAATGTACTGCTGATGCTTTTGTTCCTCGCTGCAGGGTCGTTTTGCCAGATTGTTCCGCTGGCTGGAGAAGAAGCAGCCAGAGTGGTGTCGACAGAGAGACACCTGGTCACTCTACCTCTTCCCTCCACACTCCAGGTAGCATTCACACCTCCACTCCTCTCCGATAACGCCGTGTCTTTTCCTCCTTCTGAGCTCTGCATATAGACAATATGAATATTTTTACATATTCATGGAAGTCCTGGGTACACGGCACCCGGAGAGTCTGTTGTTTTATTTCTCCTGTGGCAGTTAAGCTTGAGTCAATTAAGCTAAAAATGAAATGAAATATTCAAAACATGCAGCTGCTCAGCACTTTTCAAATGATAGTTTTTGGTATAGGGAAAGACAGAGAAAGGATTCTTAACATTACATTTGACTGACATCCCAGAAAGCTGAGTGTAATGGCAAAGTCACTGCAATGTGAGCGCAGCATTTTTA
>NW_019462213.1:0-443 GCF_002814215.2 Seriola lalandi dorsalis
CTTAACATTGTGCTCATGACTGGGTTGATGTCGAAATATAATAGTATTTAATCATCAAATCTCATTCGTAGACGTAGTATCATTAGCTGTATAGCCATAGTGTCTCCCACCATTGCCAACTCATCACACAGCTCATTTCATATTTATTTTCATCTTTATGATTATTAATGTTGCATTTACTCTGTAGAGAGTAGTTTAGTTAATAAACGTCTTTATTTACACTCAGTCGTTATCCTGTTGTGTTCTTTTGAAGAAGTGACTGGAGATCCATTGAATGGAGAAGTCATGGCTTCTGATATGAGATTGATCACATTAATCAATGATGTAATTCATTGTTGTCCTCTGAGGACCGGTGCCTGTAATAATGTATAATGTTGTAAACACACACACGGAGACCTGTATTGCAGAACGGCTGTCTTTTATTTCCCGCTTCTTCCTGTACA
>NW_019462214.1:0-415 GCF_002814215.2 Seriola lalandi dorsalis
TTATTTGGTTATGTGTGGCTTTCTGGAAAACAATACATTTTTACGTTTAGGCACCCCTGCGATTGTCACACTTTTTCTGTTACAAACTGAACCCGGCCCCCCATCAGAGAAGGGAAAAGTTATGTGGCCCTCACAGGAAAAAGTTTGGGGACCCCTGCATTAACTGATCAGGTCATTTTTTCTTCTCACATTAAAGACCTTACACTGTGCAGTGTTTTACCAGAACAAAGCAAAGGAGTGGATGCATGTGGCAGATTGTTGCTTCGTCTTATTTCCTACTCAGCTAATGATCTAGTGCAGTGGTTCCCAACCTTGGGATTGGGACCCTCACGAGGAGTTGCAAGATAAACACGAGGAGTCACATGACGATTAACATGATAGGAAAGCAGAAATATACGTATTTGCAACACAAAAT
>NW_019462216.1:0-412 GCF_002814215.2 Seriola lalandi dorsalis
ACAAAATTAGCTAAATAAATCCAAAGCTAAATTGGTTAAATTTGGATAAAGGTCAGCCTCTTATCAGCCTGTTAGACAAGGAAACATTAATGATGGTCCAGGTCTATAAACCAGGTGTCACAGATGAGACTTCTATTGTCAATGTCATAGTTTGACTTTAGCCAAAGTCATACTGTCTTTAAACCTCATACAATAACACCCCAAGCAATAAGCTAATCTTTAAAAACATTTTAGTTTTATCTTAAATCCAACTTTGTTTTTTGATTCCACACCACACTGATGTTGAAATGTCTTAGGTACAAACATAAGATAAATTAATGAAACAAAGCCATCTGGTTGCATTTTGGGCTTGTTTTGTGTGTGTGTGTGTGTGTGTGTGTGTGTGTGTGTGTGTGTGTGTGTGTGTGTGGCT
>NW_019462217.1:0-433 GCF_002814215.2 Seriola lalandi dorsalis
GTTTCCATGCTCTAAATACATTTTTCACCTGCCAAACACTGATTGGTTCATTGCCAAAGGTTTAGCACAACTGAAGCATGTTGTATGCTGTTATTAGTTTTAACATTAAATGGAAACACAGTGATGAATAATCTAATATGTTTAAGACTAACCAAACACACCCTGGGTGATAAACCAATTTTACTACAGAAATTAAATATTAAACCTAAGAAGTCAGAATGTCCTGACAGATCATTGTAAATACAATGTAGTCATTTATTTTTCATTTATTTAAAAGTTAATGAAATCAACTCTGTATGTTCTTCATGTCTCTCACCGTGTGATTCTCAGAAACTAAACTAGACTCTATGGGTGACACTGAACATGTGATCAAGTTTCCAAATTTGGACATACAGTGTCACTTCAGTCGGCCAATCAAACACAGTCTTGTCTT
>NW_019462218.1:0-452 GCF_002814215.2 Seriola lalandi dorsalis
CACAGTTGACACTGTGAGCTGTGTCGGGTAAAGAGTACTGGCTCTGTTTTGAAGAGACTTTATTGGCACTGGCATCCAGGACAGGAGCCTCATATTTGTCCTGCTCTGCTCTTGTAACAGATCCCCTACAACTGCGTGTGTGTGTGTGTGTGTGTGTGTGTGTGTGCGCACTTGTGCGTGCGTGCGTGCGTGCGTGCGTGCGTGTGTGCGTGTATGTGTGTTTTAATGTACCCTGAGGAGAGGAGAGAGGTGGGACAGGTCAGATTCAAGGCACTTAAGTTGATTAAAATCTCTCTCGACTGCAGTACCTCCTCTCCTTCATGCCTTCACTCTCATCTGCTCCTCATCTCTTCTTTCCTTCCCTCTTTCCTTCCCTCTACTCTTCTCTTCCTCCTTTTCAGAAAATGCTGCAATAGACCATCCTTGTTAACAACAGCAGGAGGGGAATAGGC
>NW_019462219.1:0-454 GCF_002814215.2 Seriola lalandi dorsalis
TGAACTGCAGTAACATCACAGAGTAAAACTACACTGTAAAATGTGCCAAGTTCATCTTACTTAGAGAAAATCTAGGAAACCAACTGCCTTGAAAAAACTCAGTAAATATTACTGTTAGTTTTCAGTTGTGTTGACTTTATATCCACTTGTTAAGTTTACTTCAAATTTAGTTGTGTTTACTTCATGAAGTTGTTCCAACTTAAAATGGCAACTAAAGTTAATTTGCTTTTTTTTCCCCTTAAGTTATCATTTCTACTGTTTTCAAATCCTACTTCAGTAAGAGTTCAGCAGCTGTTGTAAAATGTTCTTAAAGTCTCAATATCAGTGAAAACCCTATTCATATGTCCGAATATCCCCTGCTGATTTCAAAATGGCCTCTCTATTACTTCTCTTTTGCACAGATTTAAAGATCAATAATCTGCTATTAGTAATTAGTTCTCAGGGTGAATCAGGG
>NW_019462220.1:0-562 GCF_002814215.2 Seriola lalandi dorsalis
TTGCAACAGTAAAGAGGTGGCGTTCTGTTCCTCAACCAGTGGGGAATCCGTAATGTTGCTGCTGAATTGGGGGTTCCTATTTTGGCTGGAGTCTCCTTTGAGGGCCCCTGGAATGAGCTTGGCTTGAGCTCGAGGCATGACAGTCTGAGCAGTGATAACTTAACATCCCTAATTTTTCCTAAGAGGGCAGCCACCACGCGCAAAACAACACTCACTGTCGCCAACATTTACACAAACAGAGTGTGTGTTGCCTTTACCCAACCTATCAAATGGAGACACACCGGCTGAAGGTCAAAGTCACTGTCTATCTTGACTTTGTGTGAGGAAGCTGGGACTGCACAGAGTTGTTTCCGCCCAGTTTCGAACTGGGGACCTTTCGCGTGTTAGGCGAACGTGATAACCACTACACTACGGAAACTGCTGCGGGATGCTCTGTATGTCCTTGAGGCGGGGAAATGCACCAGTGTGCACTGAGCCCCATAAGCATTTTCACCAGAGAAGCCAAATCCGAATAATTGGAATGTGGACTTCCGCCCAAGCTGGTCATATCTGCTGTAACTCT
>NW_019462221.1:0-444 GCF_002814215.2 Seriola lalandi dorsalis
CAGTTTAAAGCAGAAACACATTTTCACCATGCCGTTATCAGATCATTGGCTGTAGCTGAACTCATATTTTTTTCTGAAACCTGGTTCCTGTGACATATAGGAATCATCTAATGCCACTGGAGATCACTGTACTTAAACCTGCAAGTTCCAGTTTAGATGAACCCACTCTAAGTGATATAGTAACATGGGAATCGAACCCCGCTCTCGTTTCATCCATCCATCACAACCTCCTCCTGACGTGGACTTTGTCTCTCTTCACTCCACATCACCACACTTTTCCCTTTGCTCCTGTCATCATTACTACGACCACTAGATGTCGCCTAGCAACAAAACCTTTGCTTTGGGTGAGTATTGGAGTGTGTTATTGTCTCTTTTGGTAAACACTAACTGGACCCCAGCTTTGTGCTAAGCTAAAAACATCCTGGACCCTGTAAATGATGAGCC
>NW_019462222.1:0-555 GCF_002814215.2 Seriola lalandi dorsalis
CGCAAACACAAAGAGCAGCCACGTGCTTTTCTATCAGTCTCTAATAGAGCAAGAAAAATGAGCAACAATAAGCCAAAAAATAAATCCTGAAATGTCTGTCAGCCATTCTTTGTAGCACCTGCTTAATCCGGAGAATCACAGCTCAATATGCTCCATTAATCCCTCTGGCTCTCTGCACCATTTCAATCTCACACCACATCTCTCTTGTTTTTAAAGGGCTGACCCAAATACTCCGGCGTTCAACAGACTCACTGCTGAAGCTCCTGGGATTCAAAAGTCATTCATTCTTTAGCACTACTCAGCCTCACACACACACACACACACGTGCACACACAAAACCCTTACAGCAGAATCCATGGAACGTCTCCTCAGTCGTAAAATGAATCAATATCAAACTGCTTAAAGACACAGTATGAGCCCGTTACATTTTAGAAATGATTTCACTCTCCAGGTCCCACTTAGAGTGCACTGACACCACTCCAGTGTGTCTCGAGGACTGAAGTGGAAGACGGCACAAAAAGGGAAGAGTGGTTTGTAGTTACTTAAGAGTGAATG
>NW_019462223.1:0-522 GCF_002814215.2 Seriola lalandi dorsalis
CTTATTTATGGGGTTAGTGTTAACCTTTAAGTCTTGTTAGCAGATCGCAGCTGGATCAATAATACCCAGATGACCTGGGTATGTTTTTTTCTTTTTTATGAAATGTGTCTTTATGTGCGTTTCTTGTCTTGTGTTCGAGAAACAACAAGTCATCAGTTTGACATTAGGGCCAGTTTACCACCGAGGTACAAGTTTACAACACGTTTATGTTTACAAGCTAAACTCATAATGAATTAAAAGAAATGTTTTTCATCTTGGTGGTCATCTTTTGACTTTGTCATATGTCGTACAGATCGACTCATTAAAAGTTTCTATAATTAGATATTTAATGTGAAAAGTTCAGGCTCTGCTAACCAGACCATGTTAGCTCTTAAACAGCTAGCACGCTAACTGCAGCTGGTTCTGCCTCGCTGAGTTTGGCGAAGCAGCGCAAGCGTCAAAGTGGCGGAAAGATGCTAATCACAACTTCTGGTCGGGACTTTCAGAATAAAATCAGAGCAGAAACAGGATGCAGAGATTTGT
>NW_019462224.1:0-465 GCF_002814215.2 Seriola lalandi dorsalis
ATCCTGAAACAAAAACAGAACTGATAAATGTGCATGTTGAATAAAAACTGATGAAAAATATCTTCAATCTTTAAATAAACACAACAACTGACTTTTAGTAAGAAATGTCTTTCTGACTGTTTTAAATTCTGACCTTCCATCAACAGATTGTCTGAATTCATTCTTCGTGGACACACAGCTGGATCCAGGTCCAGGTCCCGGTCCAGGTCCAGGTCCAGGTCCAGGTCCAGGTCCCGGTCCAGGTCCAGGTCCAGGTCCCCGTCCCGGTCCAGGTCCAGGTCCAGGTCCAGGTCCAGCAGAGTGTGGTGTGTCTCTAACACACACAGAGCTTTGAGTGTGAATAATGATGGAGCAGTGATGTGAGTCATGGACAGTTAGAGATCCTCATCTCACCTCTGAGCTCTGGTCTTTCTCTCATGTTCCCCACACAGAGTGGTTTTAGAGGGAGGGGCTCCCTCCTCTCTG
>NW_019462225.1:0-544 GCF_002814215.2 Seriola lalandi dorsalis
CAAAATGTGTAGAAAAATATTTGTCATATAGAAGATTATTTATTTAATACTCAAACCAGTCCTCAACTGAAGCTGACATTCATGCACCTGTCCTGACAGCTGATCGAAATTTGTGATTAACTGTGATCAGCCGCATCTTAACTCAAGTGTTTGTGTTTTATTGTCATTTGAAAGGTTTCCTCACTGTGAAAACTGAGTGATCTGTGCCAACAGAAGGAGGAGCTCATGTACAGAGCAGCTCATTAGTTTCCATTCATCTGGTTGAAGGGAGACTGCATGGACATCCTTAGCTCTCTAATGTGCTGTGATGATGATGATTTAGTGAGAGTGTTAATATTCAACAGAAATAGTACCCGTTTCACCCTTATTCAGTCTCTTATATCCAAAACATCACATAAAATGAAACAAAACATTAAATTCAAGAATATGATGGACCCATACGCACTCACACACACACACTTGATCCACAACGGTCTCTACCAGTTATTGAACCCCCCTGTTGCAGGCCTGTGTCGTAGCTTGGGTGCGTTGTGGCCTAAAACAA
>NW_019462226.1:0-523 GCF_002814215.2 Seriola lalandi dorsalis
CCTCTGTTTCTGTGTGTGACACAAATGTGTTTAGATTTGGTGTGTGCATGTGCACATGCATGTGTATGAGTGTTTGTGTAAATACTCATGTGACTCTATTTCACACTGATTTGTGACCGTCTACGTCAAATTTCCCAGGATGCTGTAAATTTTGATGGACAAACTGTGTTTGAGCTAGATGCACATGCACATGTTTTTGGTGTGTGTGTGTGTGTGTGTGTGTGTGTGTGTGTGCGTGCATGTGTGCGTGTGTTGGTGCGTGCGTGCATGTATGAGCACATGAACTCAAATGACTACATATTGTATCAGTACTGGGCTGTCTTTGACCATCTGTGGTCAACCATTTCCCACTGGTGCTAGTTGGCCTTTCAGAACACTGAATCTGTGGCAGAGACAGTGGATAAAAGAAATCGCTCTGGCTGTTTGGACAGTCTCACAATCCATCTCTTTGTTATCCCTCCACCAATCTGTTGCATCATATTTTTCAAATTATGATATTAAAAAGCATTTATAATGCTCAATA
>NW_019462227.1:0-565 GCF_002814215.2 Seriola lalandi dorsalis
GTGTGTGTGTGTGTGTGTGTGTGTGTGTGTGTGTGTGTGTGTGTGTGTGTGTGTGTGTGTGTGTGCGCCCTAATTGGTGCCCTGTTTGTTGGACCATGTGGGTTTTTCTCTTTTCATTCTCACACACATTAGTGCAGTTTAATAGAAAGTATAAGGACTCTGTGTGTGTGTGTGTGTGTGTGTGTGTGTGTGTGTGTGTGTGTGTGTGTGTGTGTGTGTGATGACTACAGTTCAGTATTAGTAAAAGCTTGTGACTGGATGATCATTACTGATTAATTACCTTCCATACAACACATTAATGTAAAGCAGGAAGAGACTGTTATAAATATATATTGTGACACCTTCACTGTCTCTGTACAAGTGATTATCCAAACCGAACCAATAATCAATTAGCTTAGTCATTTAGCTCCTCCTGTTAGCCTTTCTGTGACGTTCTGGACCTTCAGGGGTAAACGAGGGTGAACAATCCTAATTGGCCATGGGATGTCACATGCTAAATGACTAAGGCTAAATAGAGACGCTAACAGGCGATGCTAAATGGAGAAGCTAAATGACTAAGGCTAAA
>NW_019462228.1:0-553 GCF_002814215.2 Seriola lalandi dorsalis
TTTTTATCACTTTTTACGCTGTACTATACTATGATGTTTTTATGCCTTACTATACTATGACGTTTTTTATGACTTTTCATGCCTTGCGTTAATATGACATTTTTATGCCTCACTATACAATGATGTTTTTTTGCCTTACTATAGTATGACATTTTTATGCCTTACTGTACTATGATGTTTTAGTCAATTTTTATGTCTTACTATACTATGACGTTTTAGTAAATTTTTATGTCTTACTATACTATGACTTTTTTATCACTTTTCATGCCTCACGTTACGATGACGTTTTTATGCCTTACTATACTATGACCTTTTAGTCTATTTTTATGCTTTGCTATACTATGACATTTTTATCACTTTTTATGCCTTACTATACTATGGAGTTTTTTGCCTTACTATAGTATGACGTTTTTATGCCTTACTATACTATGATGCTTTAGACAATTTTTATGCTGTACTATACTATGAAGTTTTTATGCTTTACGATACTATGACGTTTTTATACCTTACGATACTATGACGTTTTTATCACTTTTCATGCCTTGCGTTACTA
>NW_019462229.1:0-551 GCF_002814215.2 Seriola lalandi dorsalis
GACAGACTGAACAAACTGAAAAGAAATATTGATATTATGAAAAATATTGCATAATAATGGGAAATATTGCAATATTCAATATTATAATCTTAGTTAATATTATATTATAACTATACAAGGGAGTTTTTGAGGACAGAGCAAACACAGGCGGAGTTTTTGAATCTTTCCGGTGCTAAGAAACCAGCGTTAGCTTTAGTGCCGCTAATAAGAAGAAGGAGTGAGCAGCAAAGAAGAGGCTTGTTTTTTTACTCCACACGTTCCTCTTCCTTGCTAACATTACCCACAATGCAACCTGCATTGTGGGTTCGGTCAGAGATTGGGGCGTGTTATGCTAGTAGCGGATAACGTAGCTTTGAGTCTGAGATGAGGTTCTGGTACAGTCAACTGTTTTTATCTCCACACCCACAGATTTATTTCATGTTCAGATTATTTTAAATATTTTTTTATTAATAATTTTTGATATGTAAAATCCTCTCTTCAGGTGTCTTGAGGTTGTATAGAGGCAGGTGTCTTATTACAGTAACAGGTTACACAGTGACACATATTTACAT
>NW_019462230.1:0-546 GCF_002814215.2 Seriola lalandi dorsalis
TGCCTTACTATACTATGACGTTTTTATTCCTTACTTTACTATGACGTTTTTATGACTTTTTATGCCTTACTATGCTTTGACTTTTTTATGACTTATTATGCCTTCCTATACTATGTCATTTTCATGACTTTTTATGCCTTACTATACTGTGACATTTTTATGCCTTTCATGCCTTACTATACTATGATGTTTTTATGCCTTACTATATACTATGACGTTTTTATGACTTTATTATGCCTTAATATACTATGACGTTTTTGACTTTTTATGCCTTACTATATGTAATTTTTTTTTTACTTTTTATGCCTTACTATACTATGACGTTTTTATGACTTTTTATGCCTCACTACGCTGTTTTTATGATCTACTTTACTGTGACTTTTTTAAGACTTTGTATGCCTTAGTATACTATGACGTTTTTATTCCTTCATTTACTATGACGTTTTTATGACTTTTTATGCCTTACTATGCTTTGACTTTTTTATGACTTTTTATGCCTTACTATACTATGACTTTCTTATGACTTTATATGCCTTACTATACTAT
>NW_019462231.1:0-508 GCF_002814215.2 Seriola lalandi dorsalis
TCTCCCCTGACAGTGACCTTGCTGAGCTGTCTCCAACCTGTCTCTACCTCCTAAGTCTGAATGCCAGCGCTGTCAATCAAACACACTTCTCACCTCACCCCCCCCAGCGCCACCTTAGGGACTATTCTAATGAGGTCCATGTTGGCATTATGGGACAAAAGGCTGTCAATGAGACTGTGCCATACAAGGGCAGTCACTACAATGTGTGTGTGTGTGTGTGTGTGTGTGTGGAGCGAAAATAGAGGCAGTGGTAGCAGCTTTAAACCAGCTTTGGTAGATGAACCAATAAAAAAAATACAGCACAGTAGTGCAATACAGCACACATTGCAAGGAATACAATGTCAGAGTTTCAATTCCAAAACAACATTTTTTTTTTTTAAACAATGCTTTATTTTGAGAATTATGAATGTTTTTCTGGAAAACTTTTTCAAAATAACCAAGTTCTTAATTGCCATATGTTGTGTAAACATAAGCAGCTGTACTAAATAAAATTGGGAATATATTGATT
>NW_019462232.1:0-518 GCF_002814215.2 Seriola lalandi dorsalis
CTAAATCAGCTTCACACTTTCCCCCTTCCAGAGGAGATGTTCTCAACCAATCAGGGCCTGTGGTGGTCACCTGGGGGGGGGGAGCATGTGGCTTACGCTGAGTTCAACGACACGGACGTCCGCAACATAGAGTACACCTGGTACGGCGCGAAGCAGTACCCCAGCACTGTTTCCATTGCATATCCAAAGGTGAGACATCAAAACACACACACAGCTTGTTCTGGGATCATTGTGTTGTTTATACCGATGGCCCACGCGCTCTGGGTTCAGACTTGTCGGTGTAGTCGTATTATCTGGTGTATTTGACGTTCTCGTCCGGTGCAGCCAGGTACTCCCAACCCGGTTGTGAAACTGTTTGTCGTGAACACTGACAACGTGACAGAAATCACAGAGGTCCTTGTTCCAGCCTCATTCAGCACAAGGTAACGTAACAGTTTTTATTATGTGGATCTATTAAACAAGAAAGTGAGAGATAAACAGTGTCATGTGGTGGAAATTACTGCGATTAAGTTGCATAA
>NW_019462233.1:0-480 GCF_002814215.2 Seriola lalandi dorsalis
ATATATAACAGAAGGAAAAATAAGGACATGTTTAGCAGCTCCTCTTTTGACCATGAAATGTATCTGAAGCATTATAAGAACTTCTGAACATAAAAGACGTATCAATCATCCATTTAAACCTCATTTAGCATATACTGTAATAAAAACAGGACTATGACTAAATCTGAACAAATGACACATGTACATGTGAAGAATTTGAAGAAGTTTTCTATTTATATATCTAAAAAAAAAACACATTAGTGGTGACGCAACACAAAGACACTAAAAGAGGAAGAGCTTCTGTCAACACATACAAAGCGCAAAATTCATGCAAGTGTGTGACACTGAGGTTACAAGTAGAATTTAGATCCTATTTTCACACCAGAATTTAAATTCTACTTGTAACCTCAGTGTCACACACTTGCAGATTTATGAAGGCCAGGGGACACTGCAGGACACATGGGGGGGCTGGGCAGGATATAGCAACATGAGGAAGGGATG
>NW_019462234.1:0-576 GCF_002814215.2 Seriola lalandi dorsalis
AGAACCAGAAGCTGCAGTTCCTCTAACGACCACTAGAGTCTGGCTCCAACAGTGAGTCAGTCCCCATAGACTCCCATGTTAAAATGTCCAACTTTACAGCAGAAATAAACATGTTTACAGCCTGGTACAAAAACTGTTTTGGTCTCTACAGCTGATTTCCTCCTTCATGACACCTGTTTATATAACTCACCTGTTTATATAACTCACCTGTTTATATTTTATTAAGGGCTAAAGTTATGGAGGATTGAGGGCGTGGCCTCTTTGAGTGACAGGTGGGTGACCGTATGTTTGCCACAAACCGGTACGCCCCTCCTCTTTGACCATATTTGGATTAGCTGTGAGTTAGGGGGCGGAGTCAGACACTGCCAAGATGGCGACAGTGAAGCAGCTCACTCTGAGCTTCAGAAACCTGCGGGTGATGTCACAGAGGCGACGGCCATCTTTGTTTACAGTCTGTGACTATAGTAACAGTAAGAAGGAGTCTGCACTGGTGACAGAGAATGTAAGTGCTGTCCCGCTGCTTCTTGCTGCATTATTTAACAGCACAGGCTGGTGTTTCTTGGGGGGGGGGGGGGG
>NW_019462235.1:0-452 GCF_002814215.2 Seriola lalandi dorsalis
AATATTCTGTCTCAAACTTCATCAATCAGTGTAATTTACTTGTATAGTTGCTACTGCTGCGTCTTAATGCGCAGGTCTAGCTTCCACACATGTGCATGATACTGCAAAATCATGACTGATCTCAGAACAGTAGTAGCTGAGTCAAGGACAGACTGTCAAGCTCCAGTCCCTGTCAACGGGATGTGGTCACAACCTAACCTAACCTAACCTTCCAAAAATGACAGAAACTTTAGAAACATTATTGAACTTCAATACCTTTACTGTACAAAATGATTGATGTGAGTTTGACACTTGAAGACTGTTCTTACATTCTTCTGCTGAAAGTTTCTCTGAAATGAAATATATTTACATATTTATAGATTCTGATAAATTGATACATGATGTATCTTAAAATATGTCTTTTTTATTTATATTAAGAAAATAATTTACTTTCATGTCATTTGTGTAATTTT
>NW_019462236.1:0-543 GCF_002814215.2 Seriola lalandi dorsalis
GGGGGGGATCAGAGAAACACACAGAGCGACAGCAGCTCACCATCATGGCTTAGGAAAATACCAAAGGAGCACAGTGGTTGATAATGCAAACCCTCACTGGGGTCTTTAGTAATCAAACATAATTATCCTTGTCACAGTGTTCTCAAACACACTGATAGTCACATTTACACACACACACACACACACACACACACACACACACACACACACACACACTAATCCTGGCAGCCTACATGGGGATTTTTCTATTGATTCTGTTGCTCTCCTTTATTAAAATGCAGGCCTCTGAGAGCTCGTTGGTTTTACTGTAAATGTCCCACTCCTGAGACGCCCTGTCCTCTATTGTCCACCTGCCCTTTTTACCCCTTCTCATATCTCCCACTTCCTCCTCCTCCTCATCATCTCCCTCGTGCTTTGTGCCCCCTCCTTTCGTCTTTTCCCCTCATCAGTTTCCATCTTCATACATTCAACTCCCTTTTTCCTCCATATCTGCGCCACTGATTGAGCTTTTCTTCCACCCCCCCTCCTCCACCCCTCCTCCTC
>NW_019462237.1:0-529 GCF_002814215.2 Seriola lalandi dorsalis
TTTGATATAGTCAAAATGATCAGAGTTGAATCAACACCTCTCTAAAAGAGTTTTGACAAAAGCTGAACATTAACCTTCCTGAAGGTAGATTTATTTCGGGACTGTTGTATTAGTTTACATTAGTTTTAGCTATCTGTATCTAATAAACTGGCAACTCATTGT
Source organism: Seriola lalandi dorsalis (assembly GCF_002814215.2). Lineage (NCBI taxonomy): Eukaryota > Metazoa > Chordata > Actinopteri > Carangiformes > Carangidae > Seriola > Seriola lalandi. The sequence continues at coordinate 163 of NW_019462237.1, forward strand.
ATAATCTAATAAACAATATAATAACAACGATGAAATCTGGTTAATTCAATTCAGTTCCTGAGTCACACATTTCATTGGTTTAAAATGACAGATGGCAAATTGTTGTTTGTCGTGTTGCTGTTGTATGGCCCAGTATACTCGCTCGCACGCACGCACGCACGCACGCACGCACAATTTTTATTCAAAGACGTGAGATAAATTTACCTCAGCAGGGAGCTTAACCTCTCTTAAAACAAAAGCACAGCAGCGCTACCAACCATTTACATTTCATTTCACTGGTTTGAATAGGAAATTGCCTCCATTGTTTAAACTTACATAAAAAGCAAACAATACTGTAATACACAGGTAGATTCATTCAAATGCTCTT
>NW_019462238.1:0-528 GCF_002814215.2 Seriola lalandi dorsalis
CTAACTCACTGTTACTGATATTATGAATGTGTTCCATAAATGTTGCTATCGCTAGCAGGCTAACTGTCAGCATTGCTGTGGAGCATATCACAGCTATGCTAGCGTAGGCTAATGGTTGTGTCTGGATTGTTTTTGTTGTCTCTCGAGTTCACAGAGTAACCTTATTCTTTGAGCTTCTTGTTGAGTGTTTAGTGAGGGCTTTCACTGGGCTTCATATAGGGTTTCCACTTGTCCCATGGTTTTCCCAGGATTGCTCTCTTTTTTTTCTGTCTTAGAAAATTTATATTTTTTCCCTTGACACGAATTTTCCTGATTTTTGTGAAGATGAGCTTCTAATTTAGAATTTCATTGTTTTAAATAAAACCTTATTTGTTTCCTTCTACTGCATTTCTGTTTTTCTTCCTGGTTACAACAATACCAATTGGAGGATTGGAGGATTGGATGATGAGCATTGAATCGGGTGGCAGCAACAGTGTTATGAAATTATGAGGCAACCCAATGGCTGAGTGGTAAGGGCACATGCCATAT
>NW_019462239.1:0-527 GCF_002814215.2 Seriola lalandi dorsalis
CAATCTCTGTTGCATAGATTTTCAGCTCCCGGTACTGATCATGGCTGAACTCCAAGTGACGCTTGTGTTCACCATAAGTTTTGCCCCAGGAGTGCTTTGAATTGTAGGGGCGCTCCAAGGCTCGCTTGCTGAATTTGTACTCTAATTCACTTTTCTGTAATTTAGCACAATCTGCACCACAGTCCTGAGAAGACAACGGGGCAGAGAAGAGAAGAGAAGAGAAGAGAAGAGAAGAGAAGAGAAGAGAAGAGAAGAGCAGAGCAGAGCAGAGCAGAGCAGAGCAGAGCATGGATTGATTTTGACAGCACAAAACAACATTTTTTTTTAAAATTACTATCTTCTTTATAGACACAGTTTCACCTTTTTAATTTACCTTTGCCATTTTGATCATTTTCTTTGGAAATCTCAATGTCTCCCTGGTGGTTTTGTCCAATTTCAGCAATGATGAAGCATAGATGGTCACCTCCGATCATTCTTCCGGGACACAGCTCAAACTGCAGAGGCATTCTGGTGATATAGGTGAACTG
>NW_019462240.1:0-480 GCF_002814215.2 Seriola lalandi dorsalis
ATTTACATTGCACATCTTGTTTGTGTTTATATGATTGTATACATACACAAAGCTGTGTATATTCAGTCAGTATATTTTGCCTTGCTTTATTTTAATGCCTATTTGAATGTGTTATTCTATTCTAATTTATTTATTTACTTTATTTTCAAGCAATCCTGACGATAAAGCTGAACCTGGAACCTTCAAGCTTTAGTCATATATACAGCACACAGTCAGCTGGCAGTTTATCACAGCAGCTACTCCTGATACTAATGCAGTCTAATGCAACAGTCCTGAGACAAATCCTCCTTCATGAAGTGATGAGGTGTTGATTCATGTTGTTTATTGTGTTGTTAGTTCTGACATCTATCCTGAGGAAGAAATACTGAGACAAAATAATAAGAAGATCTGTAGCTGTAATGTTGCGTAACATCAAAAACCACAACATTGGTTTTCATTGCTGAACAAACAATTCTTAGAAGTGGGCAGCAGATCTAGAGG
>NW_019462240.1:1815-2384 GCF_002814215.2 Seriola lalandi dorsalis
GTGACCAGGCTGCTGTTAAACTCTCCTATCTGTACATTCCTGACGTCGGTTGCTTGTCAGTTTTCGTATCAATTTTAAAATGTTTTATTTCTTATCTTATCATCAGCCTCTATAAAGCACTTTGAATTGTAATAACGTTCATGAAAGGTGTTGCATAAATAAAGTTTGATTGATTGAAAGGTTGTTCGGCGTATTGGTAGATCATGGAGTGTGTATTATGTTGCGTAAACTGAAGTGATAAAAAAATGAATAAATGATGAATGAATGAATTATAAATTACGTTTGGGTTGTGTGTGTGTGTGTGTGTGTGTGTGTGTGTGTGTGTGTGTGTGTGTGTGTGTGTGTGTGTTTACCATGAGAGTGTACTGTCCATTGTGTGTCTGAAGCAGTCTGTAGGTATACACCACCCTCTTTTTACTGCAAAGACAAACAGGATGCATGTTGTTGATACACATCTCTACCAACCTCTCTTCAACCTTTATTTTTTTACTACGAACAACTTTTAGTTGATAAAATCAAACATGATGCTGATGAGTTACAGGAACCAGCACAAACGGGAACTGCTCACG
>NW_019462242.1:0-705 GCF_002814215.2 Seriola lalandi dorsalis
ATCATAGTATTTTAAGCAATAAAACCTCATAAAAATGCCATAATATGGTCAGGCAATAAACAAGATAGTACAGAAAGGTATAAAAATGCCAAAAAACATCTGAGTATTGTGGGGCTGAAAAATGCTAAAAAACGTCATAGTATAGTATGGTATAAAATGTCAAAAAAACATCATAGTATATTAAGGCAAAAAAGGTCATAAAAACGTCTCAGTATGGTCAGGCATCAAACGAGATGGTACAGTAAGTCATAAAAATGCCAAAAAAATATTTGGGGCGTCATGTAGTGTAGTGGTCTAAGCAGGTGCCGCATGTGTAGAGGCTACAGTCCTTGCTGAAGCTGGCCCCGGTTCGAATCCCACATAGGACGGCCTTTCGCTGCATGTCATTACTCCCCATTTCTTTTCTCTCTCCACTATACTATCGAATAAAGGCATAAAAAGCCCCAAAAAATATATAAAAAAAAAAAAATGCCAAAAATATATCTAAGTATTGTAGGGCTGAAAAATGCTAAAAAACGTCATAGTATAGTATGGCATAAAACGTCAAAAATACATCATAGTATTTTAAGCAATAAAACCTCATAAAAATGCCATAATATGGTCAGGCATCAAACAACATAGTACAGAAGGGAATAAAAATGCCAAAAAATATCTAAGTATTGTAGGGCATAAAAATGCTAAAAAAACGTCATAGTATAGTATGGC
>NW_019462243.1:0-413 GCF_002814215.2 Seriola lalandi dorsalis
GTGTGTGTGTGTGTGTGTGTGTGTGTGTGTGTGTGTGTGTGTGTGTGTGTGTGTTTTGCCTCTCAGGCTGCAGCTCCATAAAAAATATATGGAGCTAAATTGAGCATGAACACGCTGAACAAATTATCTATATGTACATAGTGAAGGATAAAAATAGTAGTATTATAGTAGTTCCGACACACACACACACACACACACACACACACACACACATATATTTATAGGTTATATACCTTCCATAGGCTATGGTGGTAATATAATTTTACAACAGCATGTTCGGCCCTATAGGATCCTCTTGTTGGGGCCACACAGACACAAGGGACCAGCATTGCTACTACCGAGAAGAAGAAGAAGAAGAAGAAGAAGAAGAAGAAGAAGATGCATGAATCATTTCAAATCAATTTTGACTCGCA
>NW_019462244.1:0-389 GCF_002814215.2 Seriola lalandi dorsalis
CCAACACCCCATTAATAACTTATTCTCTCTATCATAAAACTCAGGAGATCATCCAGCTGGTCCACAGCACGCGCACGCACACACACACACACACACACACACACTGGCAGCAATCTCCTCCCGCCAGTCCCAGCCCGTTCGGATTTCTCTGAAACACTGCACATTAGCATTTAAATCCTCTCATAACCGTATCATTGTGTTGCAGATAGAGGCAGTAGATCTTCATTCATCAGTCCTAATCTATCTGCTCCTTGTTCTCAGCCGGAGGGGCCCCAGGCTCTGACTCAGAGCTTAACCCACCGCGCATTAGCCGCAAGGTGCCTGCGCATTTTTTTCCTCCAAATCTGGGGTCATCGGCAGGGGCCAGCGAGGGTGACCGAAGCCCAACA
>NW_019462245.1:0-517 GCF_002814215.2 Seriola lalandi dorsalis
GTTCAGCTAATAAAGTTTTATAGTCACATTTTAAATGTAAATACAGTAAAAAAAGAAGTGACGCACAAGAGGGCGTGTGTGAGTGCATGTGTGTGTGTGTGTGTGTGTGTGAGTGTGTGTGAGTGTGTGTGTGTGTCTGTCAGCATGACATCATCCCACCGTTTTAAGCTTTTTGACTAAGAAGCACGGAAAATGGCTCAAGCACAAACACACACACACCGAGAGACACACAGTGACACACAACGTCACAAACCATTTTCTCTTCAGCCGACACACACACACACAGACGCACACACACACACACGCACGCACACTCACACTGTCCTTTAAGAGGTGCTGATGTCAGAACTCTGCTCATCTTTGTCCTCAGGATTATTGAAGCAGACCTGACTCTGTGTGTGTGTGTGTGTGTGTGTGTGTGTGTGTGTGTGTGTGTGTGTGTGTGTATGTACACATCCATTTTCCTCAGCTTAATGTATTATCCCTATCGTCTCTGACACATTTTACCAAGAGACTC
>NW_019462246.1:0-510 GCF_002814215.2 Seriola lalandi dorsalis
GATCTCTCTTCAACCTGCTCGTGTCGTCTGATTTACACTATTTCAAAGGAATCTGTGTTAGAAACATATGTGTTTTCACAGCAGGCATCTTATTGTGATAAATCAGGCCTAATTAATGATTTGTTGACCTTTTAATTTCTTCATTTCCTCCGTCACAATATGATATTCTCTATTTCTTCTGAAGCACGCCATTTAAAAAAAAAAAAAAAAAGGCTGTGCTGGGTGCAGTCAACAGATGAGAGGTTGAACAGTGTGGCTCCACTGACATTTTGCTTCACCTTTTATCTCGTTCGTGGCGTCGCCTAACACACTTGCCACTCAAAAGTACTTCAAAGACAGGATCAGACCAGCGAGGCTCCAGCTCTACCTGCCTGAGGCAACGAGAACACAGAGAAACACGCCGGGAGGCTGCCATACAGTATCTCTGCTAAGAACAAAACCTGTCATCCTTAAAAATGAAACCTCAACCTAACCTGCATTTTAATAATCTGATGCAGGCTGCAAGTATAT
>NW_019462247.1:0-442 GCF_002814215.2 Seriola lalandi dorsalis
TGCTCCTCACCTGTGAACTGATTCACCTGGCAGCCTAAAGATGCTCTTTGATTTCATAATTGTATCATAATAATAAAACATATTTTACCCCTCCCCTTTTAAAATGTAACAACGTAACACGTTTACTCAGAGACATTTTAACTGACTTCTATCGTACTTTTATCTGAGAACATGTTCACACACTGATTTTACTTCTACTGCAGTTAAAGGTCTTTTCAGTAGTTTGTCCGTCTATCCCATTCTCGTAGATATGATCTCTCAGTAACACCTCGACAGAACTTCTTCATATTTAGCATTCACTAGGACACAAGGATGAAGTGATAAGGTTTTCAGTGGTCATAGGTCAAAGGTCAAAGTCGTGGTGACCTAAAAAAAAAACAGATTTGGCCATAACTCACAAATTCATCCACTAATTATGACACAATTTAACTCAAATGTCTTT
>NW_019462249.1:0-677 GCF_002814215.2 Seriola lalandi dorsalis
TACTGGTATGCTTCACTGGCACCGTGGCCCAGGCTGCAAGCACTGATTCTTCGCTCTCGTTTAATCTATCTCTCCCTCTCTCTCTCTTTCGTTTTCCTTCTTCTTCTCTATGTCTGTCTCTCTTTCTCTCTCTCTCTTACTCTCTCTCTCGCTCGCTCGCTCTCGTCTCACCTGCCTGTTCTGTCTAACCTTAAAGTCTCGCTTCCTTTCAGCGTTTCGTTTTCTGGGAAGAGGAATCGTCTCGCTGACTCTCTCGCGACTCTCCTCCCCAGACTGCTCGCTCGCGCTTCTGTGTATGTGTGTGTGATAGAGAGAGGGAGAGAGCGAGAGAGGGGGAGAGAGAGAGAGAGAGAGAGAGAGAGAGAGGGGGAGAGAGACAGAGAAGAGAGAGAGGGAAGAGATAGAGGGGAAAGAGAGCGTGCACATGGTTCATTACAGCTCGGTCCTGCCACCCATCCTCTTGCCTCTTTTCCTTTCCTCTATCCATCTCTCTCTCGCTCCCTCTCTCTCTCTCTCTCTTTGCCATTTATTTGGGCTGAATTTGAGCGGCTCGCCACACGGACCAGCCTCGTCCTCGTAGTCGTGAGCAGAACTGGGATCTGGTTCGTGTGCTGTAAGTTTAAATCTGAGCTTTCTGTTTCTCTCTCCCTCTCTCTCTCTCTCTCTCTCTCTCTCTC
>NW_019462250.1:0-512 GCF_002814215.2 Seriola lalandi dorsalis
AATTGTCCACCGACTTGCTAACTAGCTTTCACACCTGCTTGGACTGAGGTTTGTTGTTGAGTTGTGTTTCCTCTTTGTTGTTCTCATATGATGGACAGATGGTTCATCCAATCACCTGCCAAGTGTTTTTTGAAAGTGCCTGCAGTTTTCCAACAGTTTCAATACAATGATGCATGTTTTAGCTCTGTTTTGGTCTTCACAAACTCCTGAGGAAAATATCTTGAACTTTAGATTTTAATGCTCCACTGTGTGCTCTGTAGCTAACTGCTAACTGTGTCTGCCTGCTGTTTGAGGCTGGGTAGAAAGTGCATGGTGGGTTTATGAGAGGCGTTTTAACTGAACACTGCTGATAAGAATGTATTAAAACAATGCACAGCTGTTGAGGGCTGTAAAACCCTAACAATGAGCTGTACAATGCAAACAAAAAAAAAAAAAATTTTGTACAGCTTAAGTGTCGGTGATACTTCTCAGTGGGTTCATCTTAATGAGCAGCACCTTTCACATCACACTGA
>NW_019462251.1:0-621 GCF_002814215.2 Seriola lalandi dorsalis
GATGTTTTTTTGACATTTTATGCCATAGTATACTATGACGTTTTTTAGCATTTTTCTACTGTACTATAATATGTCTTTTTTTGGCATTTTTATGCCTAATTATATTATTTCGTCTCATGCTTTGCCATACTATGACATTTTTATGACCTTTTATGCCTAAATATACTATGATTTTTTTTTTTACATTTTATGCCATAGTATACTATGACGTTTTTTGGCATTTTTCTGCCATACTTTACTTTGACGTTTTTTGGCATTTTTCTGCCTTACTATACTATTTCCTTTGATGCCTGACCATACTATTACGTTTTTATGACCTTTTATGCCTTAATATAGTATGTAATTTTTTTGACGTTTTATGCCATAGTATACTATGACGTTTTTTAGCATTTTTCTGCCATACTATACTATGATGTTTTTTGGCATTTTTATGCCTAATTATATCGTTTCTTCTCATGACTTACCATACTATGACGTTTTTATGACCATTTATACCTTAATATACTATGATTTTTTTGTTACGTTTTATGCCATAGTATACTATGACGTTTTTTGGCATTTTTCTGCCATACTTTACTTTGACGTTTTTTGGCATTTTTCTGCCTTACTATACTATTTCCT
>NW_019462252.1:0-526 GCF_002814215.2 Seriola lalandi dorsalis
CCATTATCCAGGCAGACTTGTGTGTGTTTTTGCCTGGGTGTGTGTGTGTACCCACGCATGCCTTTCTGTGTGTGCATGTGTCTGTGCATGAGACAGCTCAAAGTGGCCATTGATTATTTATGACAATGTTGATTAGCTGTCACTTTGCTTCGGCAGCCCAGGAAGTGTCTAAGATGACGAGAGAATTAACCTATTCCCTCTGGCTGGCCCCGCAGGACACACACACGCACACACACACACACACACACACACACAGCCACATCCATAGCCAAACAGATGCAAATGCCCCACTCATCGATTACCTACACACACACACACACACACCATTTTACTTTTGATATCCCAAGGCGGTGTTTACATTTAAGTAAATATCTTGCAGTGATGAAGTGTTTAAATTCATTCTCCCACTGAAACCTTATGCCATGATAAAATTCTCACTCTCCATCACACTCACACACTGCTTTGCTCTCTCTCTCTCTCTCTCTCTCTCTCTCTCTCTCTCTCTCTCTCTCTCTCTCTCTCTCTC
>NW_019462253.1:0-422 GCF_002814215.2 Seriola lalandi dorsalis
TACATAAAAAATAAAAAACAGCCTATAATCAAACATTATACACTCGCCCGTATGTTTATATTGTAGACACATGTTACATGAACATATATCCGACCCCCAGCCTGTCAGCATATACACAGACATATTTAAAATGAATGAGATGAACATTATATGAATATAGAGTTTTTGAGGTTTTAATAAAATTATAAATTAAATATTTATCATTAATTTATGGTCGCTAGTATTATTTTAGATATATATATATATATATATATGTACATATACATGCTTTATTATATGTTCATATATCCAGAGGATGTGTATGTGTGATAATAATAGAAGTGATGGCAACTTCTCTCTTGATATAGGGACATATTACATTTACTAGTCCAAGAACCACCGCTGCAGGAAAATCATATAGCACGTCTGCTGCCCCCCCCCTT
>NW_019462253.1:1597-2116 GCF_002814215.2 Seriola lalandi dorsalis
GTCCATCACTAACTAACCCACCTGACCAGTCCAGACCAGGTCTGATGGGCTGTAGTTTGTGTTTAACAGCAGGTTTGTCTCTGAGTGTAGCTGAGTCACAGCACCTTCAAAATAAGGGCACAAACAGCTTGATGCTGTTCATGCAGTCTGATAATGAACAGACCATATGTTCGCCTGAAAGTCTTCAACATGTAAATCCCCTTTCACTGGTGAATTTAATTACTCTCAAACATTTGCATAAAGCCTTAAACAGGGTCCAAATTATGGGTGGTGGGGGGGGGTTGATTAGTTAGGATTAGTTGTTGTAGAGATAAGTTTTGACATCAATATAGAGTTTATTATTCATGTTCATGGTCTTTTGTGTCTGTGGTGGTTTAATTAGTCTTTTACCTCTTTGTTTTCACTCAGAGTTTTATCTGCTTCTGTAACTGAACAATATTAAGAGACGTGTGATGAAGGCTCAGTAATCGTGTTATTAGTGGTGGAAAGTAATTAAGAACATTGCAACTCTTGGCTTCT
>NW_019462254.1:0-456 GCF_002814215.2 Seriola lalandi dorsalis
GACCGGACGCCCGACATCTCAGCCAGCTCGTCCAGAGTTCTCCTGGTGAGGTGACCCAGCTTCACAACGCCAGCCTCGATGAGCTTCGCTCTCAGTGTGGGCGAGGAGAGACCAGCAACTGGCAGGAAGGCGCTGTGAAACAAAGGCTCCTCAAAGAGCCACTTCCCCGGCCGAGGGTCAGGAGGTCGGGCAACGGTCAGTGTCCTCCAGGCGTTTAAAACCGATTTGTAGAAGGGTGTGAGCCCTGCAAGGTCGCATCCAGCCGGCCAGCGGGGAAATCTGAAACCTCTCGATCAGCTGGATTACACAGGCCTGATCTTTGAGGAACACCACCACGGCTTTGTTCATACGGGAGGCGTACGAGATGTTGCCGTGGCCCACCTGCTCTCCCACCGCCAGCAGCACCTGCTCCACGGTGGAGCTGGGCCGCGGCACCAGCCTCACTCCATGTCTCAA
>NW_019462255.1:0-496 GCF_002814215.2 Seriola lalandi dorsalis
ACTTCACCTGCAGATGTTTTACACTTTTTCTTGAAAGGTCTTTAAAGACTCCGAGTGTCTGACATGTGCCTCTGAAATGTAGCAACACGTGGTGTAAACAAAACCCAGCCCATAGTCCGTCTGTGCAGCAGGTTGTTATGACATCATAGTTAGGTTTTGTTGCTAGGCGACATCTAGCGGTCGTAGTGATGACGACGGGAGCGAAGGGGAAAAGTGTCGGTGACGTCGTATAAAGAGAGACACGTCAGGAGGAGGAGGTGGACTGATGAATGTGACACAGGAGAGCCGTGTGTTCGATTCCCATGTTGTTTCTATCATCCATGACCGTTTGTTGTCGTTACTGTAACCATGACAACAAAGATGGTCTAGTGTTGAGGAGGTACCAAGTCTTGACCCTAACTGAGGAAGTTTTTTGTGCCTAAACGTAACCAAGCCATGACCATTATTATAGTAACCGTGGCGACGAAGAGGGGTACGCCGCTGTCGGTACAGTCCG
>NW_019462256.1:0-517 GCF_002814215.2 Seriola lalandi dorsalis
TTAAATGGTCAAAAACATCATTGTACAGTGCAGTTTCTGTTAAAGTCTTTGTTCCATTGACCGTCTCTGTTGCTGTTAAAGTTTTGACATTTCAGAACCCTAACCCTAATCACTATCGGAAACACATTTATTGCAGTGGTGGGTGTGATTATTGCAGAGCAATGTCGTAACACATCTCCCCATTTGTTAGCCTTCCTCTGTGGGAATCCCTTGAATCATTCATTGATTCATTCCCATAATCATGGTTCTTGACCAGTGAAGTGCTCTATCACCAGGTCTGCCCACATGAAACTGTATAGCCTGGACTCAGTGTGGTGACGGGTGATGACGGTGTTTTACTCTTTAATAACTCTTATACATTACTGTTGGGGGCAGCTGTGAGAGCACATAGATGCACAATTGACTCTAAAATGTATTTCTGACACCAAGATAGTAAATATGAATGTGTGTCACTTAAGTAAATGAATTGGTGTAACTCACACATTCAAAGTAGACTTTAAATATTACTCATTTTCAC
>NW_019462257.1:0-408 GCF_002814215.2 Seriola lalandi dorsalis
GGGCTGGCGCATGTTTCATGGGCGTCACCCATCTTCTCCTGTGTTTCCACTTGGAGAAGAGAGTAATTTTCCATTGAACTTTAGAATAATTTAAATCTAGAGTTTACTTATAAACTCGCACATCCTTCTTCCACCATGACCACAAAACATTAAATGGAATAACATAAAACTACTTGCACTAATAATAGCAGAGAGGAGTAATAGGAGTGTGGATTTCATATTACATCCTTCAAACCTGGAATTAATTATGATACAAATGGTTAATTGATCAAACAACAATATAAACATTTCCCAAAGCTAATAATCTATACATATGGATTACGCAGCAGTTCTTCGACTGTAATAATAATAATATGCACATTCTGGATGTCATGTAGTGTGTTACGTTGTGTGAAGGATGCTGACAGT
>NW_019462258.1:0-537 GCF_002814215.2 Seriola lalandi dorsalis
AATCTTGGAAATGTGAGAGGTCTCCTACATTTGAAATGTGGCTGAGAGAGTTGGGAAATGTATTACACTTGGAGAAAATCAGGTACATTATGTCTGCTAAAGAGGAAGTCTTTTTTAAAATCTGGCAGCCTTTTCTCGATTTAATGTCTAAAAACTGAAGTAGTGCTATTCTGTCACTGCGCCATTACCTATGTTCTATGTCCTGTTTGTCGCATGTCAAAAACCTCTGTCATAAATCTGTACTGTTCTGTAGCACCACCAACTACTGTTAATATGTATTTGCTTCTTTTTGGGGTTTTTTTTGTTTTTGTTTTTGTTTTTTTCTCTTCTTTCTTTGTTATGAAAATAATAAAAATAAATACACAAAAAAGAAGATAAGGACTGAGGTATCTTAGAATAAAACTGAGGTCAGTGGTAATGAAGAAAACATTGTCCTTTGTTCTTTGTCTTTCATTCTTCTTCAAACGGGTTTCTCTCTGATCAACCTTTTTTTGGTAAAATTACATCATAGGTCACTGGGTTAATAAACCAATGGCA
>NW_019462259.1:0-578 GCF_002814215.2 Seriola lalandi dorsalis
AGAAAGGACAGGAAAGAAAGAAAAGAAGGGAGGTGGGGTAAAGGAGAGAAAGGAAGAAGATATGAAAGAGGAAAAGAATGAAAGAAAGCAGGAAAAAGGAAAAGAGGTTAAAGAGGGAAAGAGAAAAGAAATAAAGGGATGGAAAAGGATAAAAAAGCAAGAGACGATAAACTTTCATTTTCTCTCCGGCAGGAAGTGAACAGACGCAGGTTTCATCATCATCACGTTCTTTATTGATCCTCAGTGTGGACGACATCGTTCTCCACGTACATACTCATCATCATCATCATCATCATCATCATCCTCATCATCATCGTAACATTGAAACAAACAGCACTGTCGTCACAGTGAACAGTCTGGTCAGCTCAGGTCAAAGGTCAAACACTCGGGCAGCAGTCAGCTCACTCTCAACACAGGAGGTGGATTCATTCAGACAATTTACATCCAACATGAAGAATAACGCCATTAACGAACATTTTGTAACCGTGGTAACAATGACATCCATTCAAAAAGACTTGATCAATACAAATCTGTCGTTAACCAACGATCAATCGCCACCTCTCTGAGCTGGAGCGCTG
>NW_019462260.1:0-484 GCF_002814215.2 Seriola lalandi dorsalis
GTCGTGTAAAACCACACAGGGTAAATGTTCATAGAACAAAACCGGAACTTTCTAATGGGACCGTTTATATCCAGCGTCTTTGGTTTACCCGGATACAAGCGCAGCGCACGGACTGGGACAACGCGGTGACGTAATTGAAGTCATTGACTACGTGAATGATTTGCGTCTGTGTAATCTGTTGAACAACATGGCGGCGTCTACCAGCGGTACGACGGAGCGTGTGGAGCAACATGCGGCAAAAAGGCTCGTACACGGTCCCTCAAAGTTTGGGAATACTTTAATCTTGACACCGACAGTGCGGAAGTCTGCAGACTCTGCAAAGTGCATCTGGCATATCACTCTAGCACGTGAGTCATGCACGAGCACATAAAGAGGAAACACCCTGGTGCAGCGAGTCAAGATGTTGGACGGGGCAAATTGTTATATTAAATGACTAACTGGAAAATAATTTCAATAAAATTACTGTTAGGTTAATAAAAAAAAT
>NW_019462261.1:0-449 GCF_002814215.2 Seriola lalandi dorsalis
TCAGTCAAAAATAGCTCAACAAAGAAAACACAGGATGTTAACTCACATGAGCAAAGTTAGACAGGTGACAGGTCACATGTGAAAAACCTGTCACCTGTCTAACTTTGCTCATGTGAGTGTGACTCTACGTGCTGTTTTATGAGATACAAAAATTTCATTGACAACTGTTTCTTATTGTTTATGTATCCATAGTTACCATAAAAAAACAAAATGAAAAATGAAAAATTTCACCACTTATTGTTTTGCATTAAACTGAACTGGATAACAGATGTTCGACAAATCACTTAGAATCTGATTTACAGTATATTTAATTAATTATTTTTTGCATAAACTCAATTAAATTGTATTTGTCCTTTCTGGGGATCAACATTTTCCCTAAAGTTCAAAACTCCAAGATGCTTCACCTGAAAGGACTCGGTGCCATCGGCGCTTTGGTTTTCCATCACACC
>NW_019462262.1:0-442 GCF_002814215.2 Seriola lalandi dorsalis
TATAAGACTCCATTTTGTTTTATTTCCCCTGCTGTCTCTCTCTCTCTCTCTCTCTCTGCTCCACAGTGGCGGGAAAAGCCTGTACTCTGACTGAGCTCGAGCTGTGTCTGGCCTCGCCACTTGCCGGTTGTCGCCTGTAGGTGGCGCTCAGAGCGCGAGAGACGGAAGCTCCGAGCCTCCTGTGGCAGGACGGAGCTGGGAGAGAGAGAGAGGCAGAGAGACGTAGGGATACAACTGAAGAGAGAGAGAGAGAGAGAGCGAGAGAGAGAGAGAGAGAGAGAGGTGACATAAAAAATAGAAAGAGGCACAGAAGCATTTATTTACTGTATATATGGGAGGAAGTGGAGAGAGAGAGAGAGAGAGACAGAGAGAGAGAGAGAGCTGAGGTTTTAACTGTTTGAATTTGAGAGTGTGGCAGATAAACATCCTATCAAAGTGTGTG
>NW_019462263.1:0-547 GCF_002814215.2 Seriola lalandi dorsalis
GTTGGCCACCGTTAATGCATCCTGTACGCACAAGTACACTTGGCATGTATGCATATTTCATGTTTGTCTACCAACCTTTGATCTCCTCTCCCAGCTCACCGCGCTCGTGCTCGGAGTAGTGGATGATGGGAGGAGGAGAAGGTGGCCGGAGGCGATCCTCCTCCATCTTGCGCCGCACTGCCGACACTTCCACTCATAGAGGTCGTCTCTGGCCTGGGCGAGGTCCACGTGGAGTCGGCCACTCTCTGTTTTGCTTGTGCTGGAGCTCAAATAGATACGATGACCTCAGATGAGGTGAGAGAATTTGGATGAGAGTGGCGACAAGGTGATATATACATTTCTATCAACACCTACTCTGATTCAGATGCACAGCAGATACACAAAGATAAGCACAGACAGAATAGGCAGATATACACAGATTAGAAGACAAAAAAAGTACGCACACACACACACACACACACACACACACACACACACACACAGGTATTTGACAAGGTTGAACTGATCAACTCGTCCTCATTTTCCTCCAGATAAGAAGGAACAACCT
>NW_019462264.1:0-487 GCF_002814215.2 Seriola lalandi dorsalis
CTCTCAGTGAATCAGGATGTAGCTGGGAGTATTTGTGGTGCTTGAGGTCCCCCTACAGTACATGAGACTGATTAGTGAGGGATAGAGGTGTGCTAGCAATACACTGGGGTTTTTGTTCATCTACCAAGTGTGTCTGTATCACTGTGCTCACTAACGGCACAGAAATACAAGCCTTGATCTCCAGGCTCCAGATTCTTTACCGTCAGTGTCCCACTTTGAGCATCAGGCTTAGTGGCTTGTAATTTATCCTCTCCGAAATCAGGTTCATTTTGAGCTGGCAGCTGTCTGTACCAGTACATCTGGTAGTAGCTAGCATCCTTGGTGTGGTTGCAGTGTATTGTTGCATTGTCACCCTTGTCTTTCCACAGTATGGGGGTCTGGTTGACATCATTGCCATCAGTAGTACCTGTGTATTTAAGCAGTTAAAGTTACTAACTGTAAACCTAAACAAACAACAACAAACTTGTAATATTAAATATACTAATTT
>NW_019462265.1:0-429 GCF_002814215.2 Seriola lalandi dorsalis
TGAGGGAGGGGCACGCAGTGAGAAGACAGGTGACGGACCAGTTACACACACATACACACACATACACACACATACACACACATGCACTGAAGGAGAAGAACATGTTCTGGCCAGAAAGTTTCCTTATAAATATCTACTTACATTTTTTACCAAGCTGACAGATCAACACACCACACACCCTCAAGCACCCTCGAGCTCTCAAGCTCTTCCTCACACACTGACACACACACACACACTGACATAGACTCACAGTGTGAAGTTCTCCTCCAGGTAGCAGCGGTTCCTCAGCAGCCCCGCCCACAGCTGCACCCCGATGATGCCGAAGATGAAGAAGACGAAGAAGCAGAGGAGGAGGACGTTACCCAGCATGGGCAGAGTGTCCAGAAGCAGGTTGACCAGGATACGCATGCCTGAAGAGACAAACACAAA
>NW_019462266.1:0-451 GCF_002814215.2 Seriola lalandi dorsalis
ATGCCACAACTTTTTGGCTGCTTGGCACAAAAGGAAAACTTGTATGGTTCTCATTTGCCATCACTTATCTACAAGCGAAGTCTGTCTATATATGATAATTTACTCAGGTTTCTTGGACACAGTTTGTTGCTCAGTGACCTGCCAGCTCTGCATGTACAGTGAGCTGCCAATCATAATCCTTCTTTATCAGTTTATCAAACAACCAAAGCATACTCCACCCATGCTAATCATCGACCACAACCTGAAAATGAACGAGGAGCAGGAAAAAAAAAAAAAGGAAGATCTGGTTGCAAAAAGAAAAAGTTGTTGACCAAAAACAGGTATTCAAGTCATCTGGTGAAAATTCCTGTATTTTCTTCATATCACAATATATATCGCAGAGAAAAAATATTGCAAGCTTTCAGTTTTGTTCAATATCATGCAGCCCTAATAACTATGGATACATCAGTAT
>NW_019462268.1:0-503 GCF_002814215.2 Seriola lalandi dorsalis
GAAACATACTATAGTTAGGCATAAAAAGTGAAAAAAACTGACATAGTATAGTTAGGCCTAAAAGGTGAAAAAACCTGACATATAGTAAGGCTTAAAAAGTGAAAAAAAAATACATGGTATAGTATGGCAAGGCATTAGAAGAAATTATATAGTATGGCAGAAAAAGTCAAAAAAACTTCACAGTATATTAAGGCATAAAAGGTCATCAAAATATCATAGTATGGTGAGGCACCAAACGATATAGTATAGTATGGCATAAAACATAAAAAAAAAAAAAATTAGAAAAAATTATATAGTAAAGCATAAAAATGCAAAAAAACATCATAGTATAGTATGGCAGAAAAAGTAAAAAAAACATGATAGTATATTAAGGCATAAAATGTCATGAAAAGGTCATAGTATGGCAAGGCATGAGATGAAATGATATAGTAAGGAATAAAAATGCCAAAAAAACGTCATAGTATAGTATGGCAGAAAAAGTTAAAAAAACGTCATAGTATAGT
>NW_019462269.1:0-594 GCF_002814215.2 Seriola lalandi dorsalis
GCGATAAACCCCTCCCATGGGGGTTGGTCAACCCTTGTATGGATACTCTCACAGATAAGCAATTACCACCCTGAATACAGACCAGACAACCAATTAGCACACTACTGTTAAGCCCTCCTGTATGTAAATCAGGCCAGGACTTTGCAGAGAATCACTCAAGTGCTGCAGGAGATGGTGAAAGGTTTGTCCGCAGAATTGAGAAACGAATGCGGATGTAATTAGGAAGTTGCAGAGAGCGGAACAAGACGAGGAATATATATATATATGTATATATATATATAAGTATGTGTTTGAAAGAGAGGAATCCAGATTATGAGAGTGGGAAGAGAGCAGGGTGATAAAAGGAGGGGTGGGAGATTAAGCAAGAAGTAAGGTGAAGGACAAGTGGGTGAGGGGGTGGAAACAGAGCAGAAGAAGAGAGAGAGACTGGGATGAGACCAAATGCAGGCCCACATGAATGTTTCAGAAACGTAGTGAAACAGGCTTCCAGTCATCCTGCATACTAACTAATGCAACATCGCTGTGTATTTATAGGGCATTGAGGGGGGGGGTTTGAGTGCGGGGCTGTATGCAGGTGCAGACTCAAGGCACTGC
>NW_019462270.1:0-527 GCF_002814215.2 Seriola lalandi dorsalis
AATATTAATTTGTGAATAATTCACCCTTTAATGACAGGATTTCTTGTTCAGAAAGGAGTAACCTGCAGAAATGTGCTGCCTTTATGGCCCATTGGCATTGCAGCTGATAAATGGAGCCACACTTTTGATGTCAGACATTTTTACACCTATTATGCAACACACAATGAAGCCTGGGTATAACTGGATGTATTCTCTGCATGGCTCTACAAAGTGTTTGTGTAACATTTTGTTAGACAGACAATCAGCACCATTATTAGATCTTGGTACAACCATGCTGCGAGCTTATTGGCTCACTGAAGCTGATGATATTTCCTCCTTAGTTACAGGAATTTGGTACCAAATGACGAGGCGTTTACCCAATAGTAGCTAAGCACAGACAGCTGTTTTTGTGCCTTATATGGTTAATAAAACTGCTTGAAGAAGTGTGTGTGTGTGTGTGTGTGTTTGTGTGTGCGTGTTAAAAAGTGTACCACTTCCTTCACACATTGGATGTTGCATATTTCTCACACAAAGTAAACCAAGCTCAA
>NW_019462271.1:0-415 GCF_002814215.2 Seriola lalandi dorsalis
ATATAATTTGCTGATGGTATTCAATGCCAGATAAGACATGACTGACAAGTCAATATTTTATATATACAATATATTTTATATTGTTTCATATATGAAATCATCAGTTAAAAATTTTTTTTTAATGAAACCTACCTACGGTCCTGCCTTCCTGTCTCACACTCCTGTATATTAATGATGAACTTAGTAGCTGTCTTTGCTTCTTACTAAAAGTCGCTCTTGTCAGCTTTGCGAACAGCTCTGAAGTGGAGACTCTTAGATAGGAACTTTTAGTAAGATTTAAAAGATCATAAAGATTTTTAATAAGATCCTTTGTGAATACGGCCCCAGATGGTGAAATATCAGATGAGTGACTCTTTATCTACAGATTAGTGTTTTCTGTTGAAAATGTGTATAATTCATCCTGGAAGTTCTACAG
>NW_019462272.1:0-497 GCF_002814215.2 Seriola lalandi dorsalis
CTCTACTATAATACTTCTATACCATAATGTGCTATTCTTTCCTACACTATACTCCAATATTCTATACTATACAGCAATATTCTACACTATACTGCAATATTCTATACTATACTATACTATACTATACTATACTATACTATACTATACTATACTATACTATACTATACTACTCTATACTATACTATACTATTCTATTCTACACAATTCTATACTATACTATTATATTCTATACTATGCTATACTATACTACTTTATACTATACTATTATATTCTATACTATACTATTCTATTCTATGCTATTCTATTCTATGCTATTCTATTCTATACTATACTATCAGTTATATAACACTATACAACTAAAAAAGTGAAAGTGTATCACATAAAACAGTCCCACTAATGTTCACTCACAGTCCCTTTTGCCTCCTGCATGAAATATTCAACCCATCTGGTGAAAGCCTCAGCTGACAACAGGGGAGAGAGAGAGAGAGAGAGAGAGA
>NW_019462273.1:0-481 GCF_002814215.2 Seriola lalandi dorsalis
ACTGTGGTTCCTGCAAGAGAACTCGTCCATGAAAATTGACATAGCATACGCCATAGCAAGCCGTAGAAGCGGACACGCACTCTTAGCTCAGGAGTTTTCACTTTACCTTAGTAAAAGTTGGTCTCAGCAGCTTTGTGAAGAAATTTTTAGTTAGAAACTTTTATCATGACTCATGAGGACTCTTAGTGGTAATGTAAAATGCTGTGTGAATACGGGCCCAGGTGAGTAGGTGACCTCATACTACCTGCAAATAATACACAATAAATACCTCATCAATAAAATCAGTTAGAATCAAACATCAAAGGCTGCACAATAAAAAAAATCACAATTTATAACTTGGATGAAAGTTTCCCATGAGCACCCTACTCGCCACTCATTCACCACCCTCATCAATACGTTTCATGCCTCCACTTCAGCAACAGTTTTGGGTTGTCCGTCCGTCCCATTCTCGTGGACACGATATCTCAGTAACACCTTGACA
>NW_019462274.1:0-532 GCF_002814215.2 Seriola lalandi dorsalis
GATGTCTCCTGGACTATTGATGTTGGTTTGTTTGAAATGAACTCTATAAGCGTTTAGAAACCATGTCCTCAACTGTCTTTTTGTGTTCATCCAATAATCAGCAGCTGGTTTCATTGGCTTTCACTAGGAAGTCATTGTTTTACTAGGCTTTTAGTGGCCATTTATTGGTTTATTGGCCTTTAACTGGTCTTGTAGGTATTTTATAATGAATTTTTCTCATCACTGGAGGAGGAGGAGGAGGAGGAGGAGGAAGAAGCTGTGACTATATCTTCTCCTGCCAATGTAAGCATAGCCTATTGGAGCCTGTGTTATGCTCACTGGCCCAACCCTGGGCTCTCCCCAGCAAGGAGAGGGAGGCGGGGGGGGATAGTTTGCTTTTAAGTTGATCAGACGAAGCAGGTCAGTTTATTATACGACCGTTGAAGTGAAGTCCATCCATCAGCTGTTGTTGACAGAGCTTTTAAGACTGATACCGACACCTTTTAGTGCTTGAATTGTCAACACATAAAACACATATTTCACTTTGGCTGAG
>NW_019462275.1:0-478 GCF_002814215.2 Seriola lalandi dorsalis
GTAAAAATACATATAAGCCTATAAAATAAATGAATAGTTAAATATTAAATCAGTAGTTCATAACATATAAAGCAGCGCCTGACTGTGGCTCATTCTCACATATCGTTTAAGTTGTCTGTGGAACAAAGTGTTGAGTTATTCTGTTTGACATCACACCTCAGTCACTACGTCACACACACAGGTTTCCCTCGAGGCCCCGCTCTTAAAGTGGATGTCAGGGCTTGTGACACTAACCCCACTCTGGATGATGATTAAACCCTTAACATCACTCCAGCACTGTTACATCTAACAAAGGGAAAACATAACATTATTATACAAAAACATCCCCCACAACAACCTTTGTTTCCCACAGTCTTTGAATGAGTCCATCTCCTGTGGAAAGCTATTTAAGGCAAATGTCCATAAAATGCCCTTAAAGCATATTGGATGCCCTTCTTATGTAACTGTAACCAAGTGTCCACAGCACAATATTTGCACA
>NW_019462277.1:0-548 GCF_002814215.2 Seriola lalandi dorsalis
GCCAGAGTTGCCACTAACACATGATATCCATCGTTCAATGGCTGAAGGTCTCACTGTCGTTCAGGGGAGAAACAGCAGGTGGCGTCGGAGCTCTGCTCTGCTCCGGGAGACGTCACTGGTCTTTCTCGTGCATCTGCTGCTGCATCTTATTCAGCATCTCCTGCATCCTCTTCAGCTGCAGGTGGAGACGAACGTTAGGAGGGTTAAACTCATGCATGTAGATCATGACTGGTTTTAAGAGTTAATAAGCGTTTCAACATGAAGCCACAAATGAAGCGTTCAGACGTGATGAGGTAGTTCTTTGCATTATTTAAGAAGAAGAAACGTATTTTATCTCTTTAAAGCTCTTTTAGATCTTTCATATTTGCACTGGTACTATGTCTGTTGTTGTTGTTTGTTGAGTTAAAGGAAAAGATCAACATATTGGGAGATAATGCATATTGAATTACTTCATGCACCTGCAACCTTGTGGCTTTTCTGTCTAGTGGAAAAGTTTGTACAGTTACAAAGGTTTGAAACATCTCAACCTCCCTTCTGCTATAACCAAA
>NW_019462278.1:0-504 GCF_002814215.2 Seriola lalandi dorsalis
GTGTCTTTCTAATAACATGATCTGGGGCCGAATCTAATGATTATTGATAGATAAAGCTCTGTGGGCAGACGTGTGCACGCTCCTACCTCTCTACACTCCCGTACGATGGGCTGCGTGGCCGACGGGTCGGGCTGCGTCCCCAGGATGGCGGAGGAGGTGCTCTTGTTCCTGCTGTGGCCCTTCCTGAAGGGAGTCTTCACGCCTCCTGCAGAGGGGAGTTCGCCCACGGGGGAGGTGGGGGAGGAGAGCACCAGCGTCTTCAGGGCCTGGACCTCCGCCTGCAGCACGTCGATCTGAGGAGAAGGAGGAGAAGGAGGAGGAGGAGGAGGAGGAGGAGGAAGAGGAGGAGGAGGAGATGGTTCAGGGTGTGTATTAAACAACGTTTCAGAGTTAAGGAAGATTAAAATGCATCATTGACAATTTTGGATTGAGGAGGAGAAGGATGATTTCCTGCTCTGATGAATTTAACAAGAGCTCAGACAGAAACATCAGAGAGAGAGAGAG
>NW_019462279.1:0-432 GCF_002814215.2 Seriola lalandi dorsalis
ACACTCACACACTTTGCACTTCCTCACCGACAATCTATCAATCACATCAATCACACAGAAGCACTGGTGCTGTGATCTTGGATTTCCTCCTGATATGATTCGAGTTTCTGCAGCTGACTCTCCTTTTTCGTATGGAAGGATAAATGGTATATATTTTTAGTCTTACAGATGTAACCTGCTAAATGAACTCCCTTTTAAAAGGCAGCTGTGCGTGCGGCGGTGTCCAGGTGGAGTCCTGTGTGCTGCAGAGCCCAGCCCTGTCCTTTCAGGTGGTGTGAATTAAGAGCACAGAGCCTCCACCCCATTGACACCAGAACAGAGTTATTGCTGTTAGTTTCACATCCAGCCCAATGCATTGTATGGTGCTGTATCGTTGTACAGAAGGATCTAAGCCAGCCTGTTTGTGAACATTACTCTGTTTCTCCATTTGTT
>NW_019462280.1:0-468 GCF_002814215.2 Seriola lalandi dorsalis
ACAAGACTTGGACTAACCCATAGTGTATGTCCGGACATAGTCATGGACCGCCTCTGGTCAAATCCTGATTTTACAACATTGTCTGACAAAATCACCAAACACATAAATGAAAGACAAAGACTGATCTGTGATTTCAGCTGGATTTACTGTAACATGATCAGAGAAAAAGTCAGAGGACACAGACTGTCTTTCTTTTTTAAATGATTGTTTTAGGCTTTTGCCTTTAATACAGTCTGAGAGAGAGAGAGAGAGAGAGAGAGAGATAAGATGTCACTAAGCAAAGGACCACAGGCTGGACTCAAACCCAGGCTGCCACAGGTTAAGGATTAAAAGTGCCAGGTGAGCTACTAAGGCAACCACCCGAGACAGACTATCTTTCTTATTTAGTGTCTCACACAGAGCACAGCCTCCATCTAGCTCCACAACAGTTTAGTCTTTATTTACTTCAACTTCACAACGTAACAGACT
>NW_019462281.1:0-687 GCF_002814215.2 Seriola lalandi dorsalis
GGTCATATAAACGTCATAGTACGGTTAGACATCAAACGAGATAGTAAAATAAGGCATAAAAATGCCAAAAAACGTCATAGTATAGTATGGCATAAATTGTCAAAAATATATCATTGTATATTAAGGCATAAAAGGTCATAAAAAGTCATAGTAAGGTTAGGCATCAAACGAGATGGTAAAGCAAGGCACAAAAATGCCAAAAAACATCAAAGTATAGTATGGCAAAAAAATGCCAAAAAACGTCATAGTATAGTATGGCATAAATCGTCAAAAATACATCATTGTATATTAAGGCATAAAAGGTCATAAAAACGTCATAGTAAGGTTAGGCATCAAACGAAATGGTAAAGCAAGGCATAAAAATGCCAAAAAACATCAAAGTATAGTATGGCAGAAAAATGCCAAAAAATGTCATAGTATAGTATGGCATAAATCGTCAAAAATACATCATAGTATATTAAGGCATAAAAGGTCTTAAAAATGTGATAGTACGGTTAGACATCAAACAAGATAGTAAAATAAGGCATAAAAATGCCAAAAAACGTCATAGTATAGTATGGCATAAATTCTCAAAAATATATCATTGTATATTAAGGCATAAAAGGTCATAAAAATATCATATTATGGACAGGCATGATACGAAATAATATAATTAGGTATAAAAATGCAGAAAAACGTCATAGTATA
>NW_019462282.1:0-477 GCF_002814215.2 Seriola lalandi dorsalis
TGTGGGAAATATCTCATATTCTGTGTTGTTTTTTTAATAAAACAAGAGGCAACATGTCTTCAAACTGGCATTTAAAGGGTTAAAATCCTGAAAACTAATAAACATTTGGTAGGTTTGAGCAGAACTGAAGTGGTTTAAGAGATGTATGCAAAAAAAAAGCAGAAAAAAATATTTATATATGATGATTTTATAGCATTTTCTTTGTGTGTCCTTTTTTGGACGCAAGGAACCCCAGAGGGTACAAAATGTGTTACCAGTGTATAATAGACCTGTAACAGTAACTGACATTAGATTTTAAAAATATGTCAAAAAAGACACTCTCTCAGCTATTCTAGCTGTAGAGGAGAGCCTCGGAGCTGAGCACCCGTGGCACTAATTACATTAGTCCACTTCCTTTGGCTGACGTGTTGTATAGCCTGATGGCAGTGGGAACAAAGGATCTCCTGAACCTCTGTTCTGCAGCGCAGTGAGATGAGA
>NW_019462283.1:0-466 GCF_002814215.2 Seriola lalandi dorsalis
GATGCCTCCTCAGTAACCAGGGTAACCACCTGTCCCTGTGTCCGTCTGAGTAACATCTGTCCCCGCATCACGGTCAACACTGCCTCACCTGCAAGACCGCGGTGTGTCGCTCTTACTCGTTAACACGGCGCCGAAACGAAAACCAAGATGTTCCACAAACGCCACGCAGCCAGTGCGTTCCCGGCATGAGGCAAACTTTGTTATTTTATTATATTATTACTTTAATGCAGAAACGTAGAAACTGAATCTTTTTGCTGAAGTTTAAATATGATCCGCTGAACCGAAACGAAACACTGACGTTGATCTGTGCAAATACAAATATCGGGTTTTCAAACTGAAAATGGAAACGCAAACGTTCCTAAAGGTCACACAGGTTCATATTAGACAAACTTAATTATGCAACATTATTGACAAGAAAAACTGTTTATTTATAATTTTATAGATTTATAATTTGGAGGGTTCATGT
>NW_019462284.1:0-496 GCF_002814215.2 Seriola lalandi dorsalis
CACCACGGCCAAGTCTAAACCTCAACCTAAAATCATCCTGAGCACCAGGAACGAGCCCATCGGACTGAATGTGGCCGACTTCCTGCCTGTGAGTCTCAAACGCGCCTGAACAGATCCGAACCTCACACACATGATGACACCTG
Organism: Seriola lalandi dorsalis; assembly: GCF_002814215.2. Taxonomy (NCBI): domain Eukaryota; kingdom Metazoa; phylum Chordata; class Actinopteri; order Carangiformes; family Carangidae; genus Seriola; species Seriola lalandi. The sequence continues at coordinate 144 of NW_019462284.1, forward strand.
ACACCTGACACCTGACACCTGACACCACATTTCTTTTGAGTCGACTTCAGATTTGATCATAGAGAAGTTTATAAACCTCCAGAAAAACTTCCTGTTTAAACATATAAAACAATATACATGTAAAACTTCAGACTTTTGGTCGGTTTGTTGTTGCTAAGTAATAAGTAAGTATCTTTTATCTGTCATTATTGAATTTTCCTTGTTCCATAACAAAAAGTATCTTAACACATGATTTGAATCATCGCTACTCATCATTCAACATTAAAACAGATTCACTTCAGTTTCAGAGAGAAAATATTCATCCCAGAGAGTTTGAATCTTTACTTTAAAAATGATTTAAACAATCATCACAA
>NW_019462285.1:0-578 GCF_002814215.2 Seriola lalandi dorsalis
TACAAATGCTGATGATGGAGAAAACAAAGAAAGCTCAGTAACTAATGAGATATGAGGCTGAACAGTACAGAGAAATTGACCAAAACTTTGGCAAGCAGTAGGTCACTGTTGTTCTTTTTATATAATGTGTTATAACACATATAAATGATGTATAAAGTGTTAACAAGCTAATTAATAAACTAGTTATAAACCATTTATTAATGCTTTATAGGGGTGAGGGTTATTGTAAAGTGATACCATTACATTTCGTGTGGAGTATACTGTTGGCAACAGGGAGTGTTTGCAGGTGTTGTTTCACAATCTGCTTCATCAGATTTACATTCACATTTGCACTTATTCCCATTGCATACTTTTGTGGAGTCATAGGAGTGCCATAAAAAGAATAAAATAAATGTATAAACAGGAATTAAAAAAAAAAAGTAAATTAAAAATGTGGAAATACAAAGAGAAATATATAACATAATAATTTATAATAATAGCAATTTCCCAAGTTGTTTTTGCTTTGGGCCAAGGGCCAAGCTGTCAATCAACTGACTCTGGGCGAGCTGAGCATTCAGTTCCTGCACACATGAATCCAG
>NW_019462287.1:0-401 GCF_002814215.2 Seriola lalandi dorsalis
ACCTCAGGATGTCTGTGAAAACACACCTGGGTGATGTCAGCAGATGATGATGTCACTGTGGCCCTCAGGAACCCGTTCTCCAGCAGCATCAGTGAGATGATCACCACCTTCAGCATGTCGACCTACAAGGTGGGACTGAAGGTGAACCCCAATGAGCAGGACCACCGAGTCCCAGTGCTGAGCTGGTCCACCTGCGCCTACACCATCCAGAGTATAGGTATACACACACCTGAGAGCTACACACACACACACACACACCATCCAGAGTATAGGTATACACTCACCTGAGAGCTACACACACACCCCATCCAGAGTATAGGTATACACTCACCTGAGAGCTACACACACACACCCCATCCAGAGTATAGGTATACACACACCTGAGAGCTACACACACACAC
>NW_019462288.1:0-418 GCF_002814215.2 Seriola lalandi dorsalis
CAAGATGGATGTGAGAAATGCATTAGTGTCGATTTCTGCACTTTTACAACATTAACACTGAAGCATTTCACTCTCGATAAAACCTCGAGTGAAGCAGTTTTTTTTTTTTTTTTTACTTCCTGGAAGTTTTAGTCACTAAGCAATCTGTTGAACATTTTATGGGGTGGCACTGGGGAACATTCCAGGCTTTGCTGATTTAACAACAAAATGTCTTTCTGCGCCGTAAGAAGTGAATCACCGCAGGTCGAAAAAAGAGTTTTAGACCTCCTCAAGGTCGCAGCTACTATAGATATATGTCTTTGGGTGCTGCTAATGGTCTGGTCTGATGTTGTGCACTTCAAATCACTGGCTATTTCCTAAGCCTGTTACTGCTAAATGGAAAATGTGTGACTTTAGGTGTGTGTGTGTGTGTGCGAGC
>NW_019462289.1:0-445 GCF_002814215.2 Seriola lalandi dorsalis
CCCTAAAGTAGGGCAACCGGCTGAGATAAATGACTACAGACCGGTGGCCCTCACATCACACATCATGAAGACCCTGGAGCGGTTGAACATGCACTAGACCCCCTACAGTTCGCCTACAAAGAACATATTGGAGTGGATGATTCCGTCCTTTACATGCTCCACCTGCCCATACTCACTTGGATGAGCCAGGTGGTTACATGAGGATTATGTTCTTTGATTTCTCAAGTGCATTTAACACCATCCAACCCCCCCCCCATCCTTAAAAACAAGCTGGAAGGGATGGGGGTGGATCCCTGCTTCACGTCCTGGATTGTGGATTACCTGACAAGACTACCACAGTACGTCAGGCTGGGTAACTGTGTCTCAGGGACAGTGAAGAGCAGCACTGGGGCTGAAGCATCAGATCAGGACTCAGTATTGGCAGATACTCAATATTAAACGACTA
>NW_019462290.1:0-451 GCF_002814215.2 Seriola lalandi dorsalis
GCATGATTTGTTTTAACAAATGTAGTCTATCTTATCTCATTCTCTTTATTCCTAAAGAGCAGTATTTTCACTATTACAGATCATGACATGCTGTACAGAAATGGTTCCCAACGTGGGAGTCAGAGTCAAGTGTTTGCAAGGTAAATGACCGGGGTCGCGAGATGATTAACAGAATAGGAGAGAAGAAAAACATGAAGTTATTTTCTGAAATTATATTCATTTTTCTCTAATCTTTGCTTTTTTTGAGAATGACCAGATGGTTTGACCTCTTCTTCAGATGACTGAAATGAAACAATCTTTTTTATAAAGAAAAATCACTCTTCCCTACAACTCAATGAACAATGAACATACTGCACTGTATGCAACCTGTGATTAAGAGTCATGGTTTTTATTTCAATTTTAAGGGGTCAGGAGTCAGAAAGGTTGTGAACCACTGCCATACAGGGGTTTT
>NW_019462291.1:0-461 GCF_002814215.2 Seriola lalandi dorsalis
GAAATCTGCATTATGAGTGATTGATCATTACAGTAGCTCAGTGCTCTTTACTTGCTCCGCCATAGTGGGAGTCCTGTTTTGCACAGTACACTTTATGGGCCTGAATATTAGGTGATGCTTATCAGAAGACAACCTCCACTCTTTTGCTCTTTGTGGAAAAAGACTTTTGAAGCGAGGAAACCCTTTGATTAAGACATGGTTGTAATATTGTGACATTGCAGGGGTTTTCAAGGTCTGGCTTTGTGGGCCTCCCTTCATATAAAATTGGGACAACAGCACCCTGGAGTTCTGGCTCGGAGAAGGGGTATGAATTCGGACTTAAATTGTGGCAGTTGAGCGCTAAGCATTTTAAAGTACCTGCTTTGCCGCCTTGAGCTGTGTTAGCTGCCGCTTCAACTGCCGGCTGTTGATAAAAAGGCCCAAACTACAATAAATACTTTCCAGTTGCCTTTAGGACAGGG
>NW_019462292.1:0-539 GCF_002814215.2 Seriola lalandi dorsalis
ACACACACACACACACACACACACACACACACACATACATACACACAGAGAAATAAATAGTGGTTAATCATTATACCAGATCTAGCGCACAGTGCATTTAAAACAGCTATCAAGGCTCAACGGTGACATTTGTTAGCATACTCATTATTTTATGAGTGAGTGTGTGCTTGCACCCACATGAGTGTCTGTGAGTGGGAGTATATTGCTGTCAAAACATGCAAGGAGTAACGGCGGGGATAGAAGACATTTCCCTTAGGAATGACGCAGCAGAAGCTTGGTGTGTGTGTGTGTGTGTGTGTGTGTCTGTGTGTGCATATGCATTTCCCGTATTCATTCACTATGCAGTTTCTCCCCCACAGGGGTGCAACATCTGTGCCATGTTTATGGGGAAAACTGCATAATGGGAACACTTACATAGGCCACCTGCATATTATGGCTTGTGCAGCCATTGGTAATATAAGGACTACAGACACACACAATCGCAGACAAAGAACAACTGCAACACTGCAGGATAATTGCTTGATGACTTTGTCTCCCAT
>NW_019462293.1:0-435 GCF_002814215.2 Seriola lalandi dorsalis
CCACATGATAAGAATGTGGATAACTGACAAAATTTCCTTGTTTTTCTCAATGAATTATTACTTGTTAAACCAAAATATTTCAATCATGTTCAGGTATTTGAAATAATCAAGTTGAGTTAACTTATTTTTTTAAGCTACTGCAACACTAATTAATTAAGTAGTATGAAAGCGATTTTATCATGTTGAGGATAACTGATTTTCAAATATAACGAACTTGATTTGTTAATGCTAATATTATTTAAATGTATTATGTAAATTAAAAGCAATTGTATTATTTCCTTACAACCCAGGTTAGGTCTCTAAATGTAACTTGATTTGTTAAAGCCAGCCAAATGCATTGTAGACATCAGTTTTGTGTTGTGTGCAAATACAAAAATCAAAACTGATTTCATTGAAAAAATTTACTGTATTCTTCCATAAAACTTTGCAAATCAC
>NW_019462294.1:0-608 GCF_002814215.2 Seriola lalandi dorsalis
ACTATACTATGTCGTTTTTATGCCTCACTATATTGTGTCGTTTTTATGACTTTTTATGCCTTACTATACTATGTCGTTTTTATGACTTTTTATGCCTTACTATACTATGACGTTTTTATGCCTTACTACCCTGACATTTTTATGCCTTTACTATACTATGACATTTTCATGCCTTACTATACTGACATTTTTATGCTCTACTATATTATGACATTTTTATGCCCTACTATGCTATGACGTTTTTATGCCTTACTATACTATGTCATTTTTATGACTTTTTATGCCCTACAATACTATAACATTTTTATGCCTTACTATACTATGGCATTTTTATGCCTTACAATACTATGATGTTTTTGGACTTTTTGTGCCTTACTATACTATGATGATTTTTGACATTTTTTGCCTTACTATACTATGACTTTTTTATACCCTACTATACTATATCATTTTTATGCCTTACTATACTATGTCGTTTTTATGACTTTTTATGTCTTACTATACTATGACGTTTTTATGCCTTACTATACTGTGTCGTTTCTTTATGACTTTCTATACCGTAGCATTTTTGTGACTTTTTATGCCTTACTATAATATGACATTTTTAT
>NW_019462296.1:0-531 GCF_002814215.2 Seriola lalandi dorsalis
CTGTCTGTCTGTCTGTCTGTCTGTCTGTCTGTCTGTCTGTCTGTCTGTCTGCCAGACATGTCAGAGATGGAGTCCTACCATTCCTATTCTCCCCCAGAGGAGAGGAGGTCCCGCCAGTCTGACCTGTCCTCCCATTCCTCCAATGACAGAGACAACCCCAGGTAGGATGGATGTAGCTGGGGGGGGGGTGTTTGATGTTCAACTTGACATGGATGTGCTGTCATGGCAACCTCGTCTCCTAGAAATGATTGTTTTCACAGTCATAGTAAGTAATAGTATTGAGTCAGTACAGGTGGAGATTGAACTGAAACATCAGGTATTCTGGTGGAAACCAACATTTTATTCACACGTTCAGTAGCAATGTATTTGTGAGTGTTCAAATAAGAGGCCTGTCTGAGGGTTAAGACCAGGTTTAAGGTTCAGATTAGAATCAGGTTCAAGTTGGGGTTCAGCATTTAGTTGTTATAGTTAAGGTTACGGCAGGGGCATGATGTCAGTGAGTGTAGACCAACGTGTGTGTGTGTGTGTGTG
>NW_019462297.1:0-474 GCF_002814215.2 Seriola lalandi dorsalis
AGTTCCTGTATCCCTACGTTTACTTCCGTGGGGTCCCCTCCATAAAGAGGGTCTCCCGCCATTACCTCTCCCCTTTCGCTGCCGTACTCTACGGGAGAGGTGAGAGTTCACTTACTAGCTTAAACTTGTTGTTGTAGTACGCTAAACATAATGTTGTCATTTAGTGTGTGTAGGGGCTGATCAACGTTGACCAGACACAACCGTTAAAAAAACGTTATTTTTTTTTTAATTAAAATTTTTTTTATGACGGTGTAATTGCTTTAACCGTTGTCAATGTTGACATGCTATACCTGGTTAGATCGGTGAGTGACCACAATTCAAATATTAAGGTAATTTTTCAGTAACCATGAGCATATAAATGTAATTTATTAATATCTACCAGCATCGTAAACTAGCTAAACTAGTGACGCGGTGGTGACGCCATACCTTCTGAGATAAGTCCGTTAGTCAGTAGTAGACTGGTAATCAGGAGGG
>NW_019462298.1:0-405 GCF_002814215.2 Seriola lalandi dorsalis
ATTTGTGATGGTGGTTGGGGTTGCAATATTGCAATAATAAAATGTTCAAAAAATGAATCAACACTATCAGTGATGTCATGATCTCCATCTGTTGTATTTTATCTACTGAAATGCGCATGCTCACCAGCCAGCCCCAACCAGAATTCCAGTCTAATCATCACCAATGATGGACCAGCACCTGCCTTTCCTTCTGCATCTGGCGTCATCAATGAACAACCACATTACAGCAACACCTTGAGGTATTATCCCTGCACATAACAGATATTGTCTATACTGTGATCTTTTGCACATCCCCTAATCAATACTTTTTGCACAGCTTGCACAGCAGGAGTTTTGTCATTTTAGAACACTTTTGTACATGGTTGCGTAGTATAATTGCCATTGTTTTTTTTTTTTAAATCTATT
>NW_019462299.1:0-500 GCF_002814215.2 Seriola lalandi dorsalis
GTAGAAGAGACAGTGATACGAGCAGTGGTGGTTTTACTGTACATTTACTTCAGTACTGTACTGAACTAGTACTGTACTATATTTCTTGTGTATCTGTACTGCACTTAATTATTCTTTTTGGAAACTTCTGGCTTTTACTCCACTACACTTAAAGACAAATATTGTACTTTTGACTCCACTGCATTTCTATGAAGGACCCTTACTTTGAAGCAGCGCTTTTACTCAATCTTTTATTTTGAAAAATGTGATAGAATAATACTCTGTGTTCACCACAGGGGAAAAACCAAAGATTCTTCACCAGAGCACCATGGCGTTATCTTACGTGCATGTTCCACATTTTAGAAATAAAGAAAGACTTTAAAAATAAAGAGAGATGTGTTTATCTCGACCAAACTTCATCACTGACACACACAAAAAAAGAAATACGAAAACAACAATGGCTCCTTTTGTTTTATCAATTGTGTTTTTATGACCGTTTCTATCGGCTCTGTATCATTCTA
>NW_019462300.1:0-574 GCF_002814215.2 Seriola lalandi dorsalis
GGGGGGGGGGGGTTTAGACAGATTCTGCGATTATGCAATATCGTGTCAGACGCAGGAAGAAAAAAAAAAGAGAAGTCGGCGCGTGTCCAAGTGTGTGTTTCCATGCGTATTCATGTGAGTGTGAGCTTAAGTGTGTGTATGTGCGTCTATTCCTGCTTAACTCTGTCCTTATTGCACTTTATGATCCATGCAGCAAATGGACCATGCATAACACAATCTCCAGCAGAGCGTGAATGAGTTGGTGAAGAGAGGCCTGTCACTCCAGCCCTGACAATAACTCAGAGCCTTTGCTGTGTGTGTGTGTGTGTGTGTGTGTGTGTGTGTTTTTGTCTGTGTGTGTGTACCTATGTCTGCAAGCATGGATGAGTGCGTGTGTGTGCTGATGTGCTGATTTGTGTGGGAGTTTTTCTCTGCTCATACAGTGTGTGGGCATGATGTGTGTGATTTATGTGTGTGTGCACACGTGCAAAAGAAACCCATCGGGTCCACAGCCAATCCGGGGCCCACGTTCAAAGCCAGACAGGGGAGAAAAGCTAATGTTCAGAGACTGCGAGTGTATAGAGTATGTGTCTGG
>NW_019462301.1:0-518 GCF_002814215.2 Seriola lalandi dorsalis
TTTCATCATTTAGAGAAAAGAGAAGTTCTTGGTTTGACAGTGAAGAAGGAAGACGCAGTAATAAACCACCTGAGCTTCAAACATGAGAGTCCATCACACTTTGATCTGCTGCCTCTTTCTCAGTGAGTATATCCACTTTATATTTCTCTCATTTTTAATTTGTTTTTCACAATAATCGTAATATTTAACAGTTTTAACAGTGGAGTCTGTTTCGTTACATCTCTCGTCAGAGGTGGGTAGAGTCGCCAGAAAATTTACTTGAGTAAAAGTAAAAAGTATGTTGTGAAAAACTCAAGTACTGAGAAACTGATGAGTAACCTGTTCGTTTAATGATGACGGCAACAAATAATGCACAAAAACATAAAAATAGCAATGAACAAATTCAGAGCCAAGAATATCTCTTAAGCAACTAAAACAATTATAAATGAAATAATACATTAAAATAAAAATAAATTAAGGCAAATTGAGCCACAATAACTTAATAACAGCACAATAGGTTCAGTAGGCAGAGATTACAA
>NW_019462302.1:0-451 GCF_002814215.2 Seriola lalandi dorsalis
GGCGAGGTGCAGCAGAAGCTTTGTGGTTCCTCGCTGTATGTTCAGACTATGTATACAGCAATTAGTAACTCTATACATTTCAATAATGTACGGGGAAGGGCATTTTGACACCTCAGCACACGCGCTCTCTCACACACACACTAGTGCACAGTGATTACACAGTCAACACATCTACCTTCATGTGAACAGTAAATACAGACAACCTGAGAAGAAGGTGCCTCCTGTCCTACACTCTTCCCATTCTGTCCTCTCCTCTCCTCTCCTCTCATTGTCAACAATGTGACATCATTATGACATCATCTGATAGACAGTGGACAGACCAAGCCTTTTATTACACACACGCACAGACAGACACACACACAACAAGTAAAGCCCACACTGGACCACCAGTATACAGTAATTATAGGCAAACAGCAGTTCTATTTATATCAGAACATTAATTACATACTGA
>NW_019462303.1:0-451 GCF_002814215.2 Seriola lalandi dorsalis
ACGTTTAGATTTTACTGATTTAAAAGGGTTTTCTTTCCTTCTTGGTTCTACTTCAAGACCATAGTTAGGCTTTTATGTTGAAAGGAAACGTCCGGTGTTTTTATTGAACCTTTTCCATCAAACTGTGTCTAAGTTTATATGTTCACTCACCTCCTGGTTTATAGCTGGCGACTGACGCACACCGCGATCCAGCAGCAGCAGCAGCAGCAGCGGCGGCAGCGGCAGCGGCGGCAGCTGATGAAGCCCGTTAAACTCCCGGTTTGTGGTTCAACGACGGGACACTCCTGTAACCATTAGACCAGGTCCCGCTGGTGACAAGGACTTTCCCTCCTATTCGTCTGCACGTGCAGCGCGGTCATCCGACACTGTAACAGTGTAGCATCAGTCTGTCCTGTGGACCTCCTGTGGTCCTCTTGTAGCCCTCCTCATCCCCACCTCCCCGTCCTCCGGG
>NW_019462304.1:0-488 GCF_002814215.2 Seriola lalandi dorsalis
GCCTCAGGGTCCAGCTGAATGATATGGAGGATGTTAGTTTGTGAGGGGTGCTGCCAGGGGTGCTGCCAGGGGTCCTTTCAAGGCCGATAACTCAGTCTCAATTTTCTCTGGATCTGTCTTCACCTGTCTGCTTAAGGCTGACCGTCTTGGCATGGAACTCATATTCCTCCGCCGTTTTTTTTTTCCAGAAACCTCTGCAGTACCTGGCAGACATGAGAAATGTGTTCAGACATGTCTTTGGAAAAAATGAATGTAATGTTGATAAACAAAAACAAAGCATTTTAGGAAATCCCTTCCCACATCATCTAGTAAGGCTTGGAGGACATCAGGAGTATTGTATATCTGGCATCACCACTCAAAGTGGCCATGTGGGGTGTCGAACGGCGTCTTGCACCCATCTCCTTCTCTGATCCTCACCGGATGATAGGTGTTCCTGGGGTCCAGTTTAGTGGACACTATGGCAGCTGGAGGGGCTCAAAGGCAGAGGT
>NW_019462305.1:0-470 GCF_002814215.2 Seriola lalandi dorsalis
AGGCTTGTCCTCAGAGTCTTGAATACTGTTCTGGAGTTTGTAACAAATTTACTGGCCAGAATTTTAGGAAGCCACCCAAATTTCCACCTGATGCTGTCTGGTTTGGTTCTGTTTGGGCTGGTGCTGAGTTTTTGTGTGTCAAAGTTCAGCATCTTTGCAAACAGCCACCACTACCTGTACAGGTAAAAGCTCTTTTAAATGAAAATGTCCCTAATTGGTTGCTTTGCTGGAAATATAAGCGGCTGCATGATTTTCAGTTGTGAGCTCTTTTTAAAAACCTGTCAGCCTAAGGTAATTAACCCACCTGCCTCATTTAAGACCAGTAACATTTAAAACTTTGTTACGAAACGTAGTTAAGCAGGATTTTCTTGTATTTAGTAGTCACTGATATGTCTTTTGGATCTTAGTCACACCCTGACTATATAAATATAAATCACTGCCTGCTAATAAAGAGTTTATAAGTGATCAAT
>NW_019462306.1:0-498 GCF_002814215.2 Seriola lalandi dorsalis
TAGTTTTATGCAGCCCTGATGGGATGTTTTGTGCGTCTTCACATCGTATTTGCATCCTGCCTCGCATCAGCTGGTTTCAGATCTTTATCTGTTTGCTTCTCTCCTCCTCTCTGTGCTCACATATACAGTATTTTAATACAGCTGAATTCACAATAAAGCTGTTCTCATTGTCGTGTTTTCTGTTTCTGCTGTCAGACAATGGAACAAGTTTGAGTAACCAGTAACAAACACAGCCCATATGATCTATTTTTCAGACGTACAGGTCTCATCATTAAAATGTGCTATATGTAGATATTTAACTTTGAAAGTTCAGTGGCTGCTAACCAGACTGGTGTTAACCACTGTTAGGCAGTATAGCAGATCCATCCAATCAATCACGCCGCTATAACCAATCTGGCTTTAGACTGAGAAAGGACCACCTACCTAATTAACATACACACAGCAATAAATAAATGTGGAAATAAATAAATAAATGTAGAAATGCATAAATAAATAAAT
>NW_019462307.1:0-458 GCF_002814215.2 Seriola lalandi dorsalis
GCAAATTATGCCGAGATAGCAAACAAGTATATGATGTGGTCCAGCTGATGACTACAGAAGCTGAGAAAGGCCAAACTCATAAGTGTTTCTATCCCGTTATCTCGAGAAAACAAAGCTCCGTTATCTGTTTTCTCAAGATAACAGGATATAAAAAATAGTGAGTGGGCACCACTGAGCACCGCAGCCCACAGGTTGGGAACCACTGATTCAGACCCTTAGGCTACGTACACACTACATTTTTATTTTTTGGTTTTTATTTATTGTTTCTTAGTTAGTAGCTTAGCAAAGACAGTACAGATAAACATTGGTACATAATATAATGTATACAGTATCAAGCTTATTGGCAGTTTGACTATTTTTTAAAAATAAAACTCATCAGATTTAGGAACGAGAACATTTTCAACACGGTTCACTGCGTGCACGTTATTAAATAAACCATGTAGACGTCATTTAAGCAT
>NW_019462308.1:0-464 GCF_002814215.2 Seriola lalandi dorsalis
TATTTCAATTATTCTGGTCACTATGGAAACTTGAGGTTGGGACTCTCCACCTTAACGGATGTGTTGACAATAAAAATACCTTGCGTTTTCAACAATATGCTGTTTTTGTCTTCAATTAGAGTTGCAACACTTTGTCAAGATATCAATTAGTCGAATGACAGGTTATTAATTGGAAAATATTTTGAATATTCATTAATTGTTTCAGTCATTTTTGAGGTTTTTTCTGGTTCTGAGCTGCTGGTTGGACAAAAGAAGGTTAAAAAACATCCACTGTAGGTTCGTCAGTTTTCACAATTTTCCAACATTTTATGGAGTAAATAATGAATCAATTAATGAAGAAAATGATCTGCAGATTAATCAATAGCTGTTAGTTGCAGAACTACATTCAATGAAAATATAATAGTTAAATTAAATTAAGAAGTTCCCACTAATCCTGGTCATCTTTAAGAGCAGATATTGTGACT
>NW_019462309.1:0-376 GCF_002814215.2 Seriola lalandi dorsalis
CGGGAGGCTCGGGCGCGGGAGGCGGAGCTGATGTAGGGGGAGGACCACAAGGACAGCCACCCTACAAGTCAGACAGCATGATGTCATCAGCATGAAGACTTACAGGTAACACATCAACTGCCAATAATACTCAACTCCACATATTTTTAGACATTTTTCACACACCAGAGTAAAATAAAAAGGAAATAACAAAATCTAATCATAAAACATAAACAATAAATAGCATAATAACAATATTTCTTTATCACCTGGCATGAATCCTCTGTCTTGGGTGGGGGAGGGATTGTTGCACCCATGCTGCAATATAAGATTATGGAGAACAATTCAGTGAGCAATGCAAGTACCTATATTTCTATCTCCTGCCTCCTGGAGAAGC
>NW_019462310.1:0-526 GCF_002814215.2 Seriola lalandi dorsalis
GTCAAGGTGTCGTTTTTGAATTACTTCATGGAACTTGCGCCAAGTCTTGTATCGTCAACCATGCAAGCCTATGCTAACTTCAGTATCCCTTTTGTACTAGAGGAATGCCATTGCCATGATGGGCTGAGAGCAGTCCTGTCCCGGGCACAAGATGATATGGTCAGACGTATTGCCTACACCAGCAGGACCTTTTACCCTCCTCACCCATAACTAGAGTTGTAGTGATAGACTATAGTCCATGACTAGAACATGTCCCTGGCTGGCTAGCATGTTAGTTTGCCAGCTCATCGCTGCTAGGTAACTAACTAACCCTATGAGTAGTCACTATGTTGTATAGTTACTGCAATCACATATTTCATGGAGACGTACAGATGAATTTTGCTGCAACACTTTCTGGTGTGACTGGCCATCAATAATAATAATGTTTTACAGCAGTGTGGTCAGTAAGCCAATGCGTTCAAATCTGATTTTCTTGTGGTATTTGCTGTTAAGTAACTGTCCAAACTGTACAGAATATTTTGTGTGT
>NW_019462311.1:0-520 GCF_002814215.2 Seriola lalandi dorsalis
AAAACCCATGCATTGCTACTTTTGTGTATTTTATATATTTATGGTTTTTACTGTGTTGCCAGGTTGTCAACGACAAGTTTTATCTTATCTCTTATCTAAATGATGTGATGCAGTCATGTCCACATGGAGCAGAGTCTCAGAGCAAAGTTACAACATCTGGTGAATCCATGACATGAAGAACTGAGGCTGTTTGAGAGCAGAGAGGAACTACCCAGTGTTAGTGTGGTGTTCCTAATAAAGTGAGTGTGTATCCATGGGGTGTTTACCAGTCAAAGGTGTTCACAGACTGCCATCTTGTGGCTTAAATTAGACTTGACACTTCAAATTCAAGCCAGTAAGGCTGCCGTCAGAGTGACTAGTGGTTCTGCTCAATCTATCATTCAGCCTGATGCTCCTTCTCAACCACAGTGTTCCTCCAGTCAGTCATCACCATCCCTGCACACAAGACGCTCTCAGTCCACACTGTTCTGGTCTGTGGTTCCCTGATGGTGGAACAAGCTACTGAACACTATCAGAGCAG
>NW_019462312.1:0-417 GCF_002814215.2 Seriola lalandi dorsalis
CAACAGCCGGGGGCAACTTGTTCACACTCAACCTGCCAAATAGAAAAGCGAGTCCCTTTGGCTACTTCTCTGATGATCTATAAACTATCCGTAGGTGTGATAATGTGTGTGAATAACAGGGTCACAGATGCCAAGAAGTGGCTCCTGCAGGGACTTTGTTGATGGCGTTGATGCTGTTTTGGTGCCGGATGTGATTAACCTGTTTGTTTTATCATCCACACGTGTCGCATGTAGACAGATGGTACACGCGTGTACAGTTTGTGCACGTTTTTACATGCATGACCTTTTGTGTTTTCGACTCCTAAGACGTATTACCTGGAAAGAACAATCCTCCCTTATAACATTATGAGTCTGCGAGCTGCAGACTGTGCATCCCGGGTCCTATTTTGGGGATGCTAAAAAAAAAAAAAAAAAAAA
>NW_019462313.1:0-522 GCF_002814215.2 Seriola lalandi dorsalis
AGAGAGAGAGAGACAGAGACAGAGACAGAGAGAGAGAGAGAGAGAGACAGAGAGACAGAGAGAGAGAGACAGAGAGAGAGACAGAGAGAGAGACAGAGAGAGACAGAGAGACAGAGAGAGAGACAGAGAGAGAGAGAGACTGAGAGAGACAGAGAGAGACAGAGAGACAGAGAGAGAGACAGAGAGAGAGAGAGAGAGAGAGAGAGAGAGAGACAGAGACAGAGAGAGACAGAGACAGAGACAGAGAGAGAGACAGACAGACAGACCTCCTGTTATGCCCCCCCCCATCAGTGTGCTGACTGGACTGTGTATGTTAACTGATCACAGATCAGCGGTTGTCCTGTCAGGTGCAACAGCTGGTGCTGAGTGATGCAGCAGGTTAAAGACGCAGCAGCGTTTGAACTCCGCCCAAGAAAAACTTGTTAGACATCCATCATGTAGAAGTGCGACGCAGCTCATTCATCCTGCTACAAAGAAAACAAAAACTGTGAGACTCTTCTACATCAAAAGGTGGAGTGAGTG
>NW_019462314.1:0-512 GCF_002814215.2 Seriola lalandi dorsalis
TTCCTTTTCATTAAACTTTTTTTTGCAAAGATGGTATTCATTTTTGGCATGAGATGCTGTTCAAATCTGTCATAATATGTCTGCAGCTTCTTCACCTCTTCAGCTTTCAGGACCCAGAGGCTTTATATGTCTCTGCCTCTTTCACCTAAAAGGGGGGAATACCATTCCATGCATAGTGATGCAATGAACCCATTAGGGTTGGGTGATCTAGCAAAAATATGACAATCTTTCTGGGTAGAAGCACAATCCATAATCTGAATCATGATCTGCACCCTGTTTCTTTTGTTTGTTTGTTTGTTTTTTTTTTTTTTTGGTGAGGCAAGACAAAGACAAGATGATACAACATATAACTGTAGCATTGACACCATAATTTAGAATTTGCTCTCGTTGAAATAGGGCACCAGTCCTCTAGGAGGACAACAATGAGTTACTTCATTGATAAATTTATCAATCTCATATCGGAAGCCATGACTTCTTGATTCAATGGATCTCCAGTCTCTACGTCAAAAGAA
>NW_019462315.1:0-478 GCF_002814215.2 Seriola lalandi dorsalis
CCACAGCAAGACATGTACACACACATGTACATGCCCCAACAGAAGCTGATCTGCAATAAAGCTGCTGTGATTTCTCCTGCTAGAACAGAACAATGTGGACAACAGTAAATAATGCCCTGACTTAATCAGTCTTATTAGCCAATCACAGTCAGTTGTATGAAAGTTATGTGTGTGTCAATGTGTGTGTGTGTGTTGTTTGCTTGCTTGTGTTACCAGGTTGAGACACTTACACAGTTAATATTGGTGGAGATGGTGTTTGTGTGCCTGTCAATGTATGTGTGTGCGTGGTGTTAGAAGGTAAAACAAATAATGTTGCCATGGTGATCCTATGCTTAATTCCTAATGAGTAAGACCTGGAGTCAGCTGAGACACACTTCGCGACCTCCGGCTAGCCAATCAAAGACTTTTAAATCCTATCAGCTAAAGCTTTGTGTTTTCTGAGAAAGGAGACTCTGCTGGAAGCAGTGACATAAAGTAC
>NW_019462316.1:0-519 GCF_002814215.2 Seriola lalandi dorsalis
TCTTTGTGCAGCTGTATGTCTGTATCTGTAATATCAACTTGCACAACAATATGGGAAACTCCCTGAAACACCCCGAAGACCTCACACACTCACTTACAACAATAAAAGCCTCTTAAATCATAAATTACTTACTTTTATGTCAAAAAGCCTTTTCTTTGTTTGAATTCAGAGAATATATTTGTGTGCTCGTCTCTGTGGGATTTCACGTGGGTGGGCTGAATATAAATGTGGTTCCTAACTGACGTTTCCTGTTTCCTGCTGATGAATGTGGTTTTTAACACAGGCTGGACAGTGATGAAGAGTTTACTTCATTAAGTTTGTTTTGTTTTGTTTTTTGTAAACATGACTTTTACTCCACTACATTTAAAAGACAAATATTTTACTTTTGACAACACATTTATATTAAGTACTTTATTAGTTTGAAGCATTAAGTCAGTGGAATTTATTTTTATTTTATTTTGTAAAAGGTGATAGGCCGTACACTGTGTTCATGACAGGAGAACAACCAATCACAGACAA
>NW_019462317.1:0-527 GCF_002814215.2 Seriola lalandi dorsalis
TTCATCATTTTGGTTTGTTACAGGCATAAAAACCTGAGAAATTGAACACGTTACTGGTTTCATGTTGGAATTATATTCAGTTACTGGGGGTGTATCTAATCAGCTGTTATGTTATATTATATTATATTATATGTCATTGTCTAAAGTGGATTAATGAAGATGAAAATAAATATTTGAGATTTACAATAATTATTTATTTAACATTGTGCGATGGTAACTGTCAGACCAGAGTCTGGGGAACAAAAACAGTCTTGTTCATTTTACTAATGAATCGATTTAATTAATACAATGACAAGTAACAAGGTGGCTTTATGACAATATAATAGATTGGAGCCCCTAGATATGGAAACGCTTTCATCTACTGTCATGATCTGCTTCCTCAGACCAGCCCCTGTCTCCAAGTCCTCCCAAGCCGGTATGCAAAAACCTGCCGTTCCACATACCGTTATATTTCTATTCTTCTGTGGTTTAACACTGATCACACTGATGCTTACATTTCTCTACAGCCTCAATGGAAATCTTATCAT
>NW_019462318.1:0-499 GCF_002814215.2 Seriola lalandi dorsalis
GCTGTTTGTGAGGGTGTATGACTCATCGGTCAACTGCCTGCACACACACACACACACACACACACACACACACCACACACACACACTCACACACAAACACACACACACTCACATAAAGCTGCATTGAGTTGTAAAAGGATTTTATTTTTATAGCAGAGGTGTGGAGAGGTGAAGAACCTCAGTGTCATGAAGGAATGAAGAGGAGCAGGAGAAGGAGCAAGAGGACAAGGAGTAAAACATATCAGACAAATTATTCAAACAAGAGAATCAGTGATTATCACAGATATACTGTAAAAGTTCACGGACCAGCTCAGTGAACTGTGCTAACAGGACTGTCAGGGATCATTACTGCAACTCCCTCTGCTAGACATTTAGAGTTACTGCACAGATGAAGCTTTTTATTTCAGCGCTGCTGCTTCATATAAACTCAGCCGTACAGTTCATCACAGAAGTGTGGATGGAGCCAATCCCATCTGACATCATGTTTAGATTGAAATCT
>NW_019462319.1:0-520 GCF_002814215.2 Seriola lalandi dorsalis
AAATGAGGTTTCTACAGACTCGGCTCGTCCCGCTGAGTAACATATCCCATTTTCACCCTCCTGGGTTCCTCCCTTCCAAAGAGAGACCATATTTAATCCGTCTTTGGCCCAACACTAATGTTTGTCGAATGCCAAAAAATGAGGTATCGACGGACTCTGCTTGTACCGCTGAGTAATATATGTCGACCCCACAATCCTGGGTCGCTCCCGTCCGTAGTAGTGCAATCTTTAATCTCTCATTGACCCAACACTAAAGTTTGTTGAAAACCTACATATGAGGTGTCTACGGATTCAGCTCTTTCCGCTGATTAACATATGTCAATCCCACAATCCTGGGTCACTCTCCTCCTTCATAATGCCATCTTTAATCTCTCATATTGTGGCATGGGCACAATTTAAAGGTTTTCAAAAATCTACAAGTGAGGTGTCTAAGGACTTGGCTCTACTTGCTAAATGACATATGTCAACCCCACTCCTATATGTCACTCCCTTCCTCAGTAATGCCATTTTTAATCTCTGT
>NW_019462320.1:0-450 GCF_002814215.2 Seriola lalandi dorsalis
TGACTGTGTGTATGAAAAGGAGAAAGTGCAACCTGCTTCATGTCTATGACTGTGTGATGAGGAGCTCTCAGTCCCCCTGACCTTCACTGTAACTCCATGTTCAGTGAGAACTCTCCGTGTACAGAACATGTTTAACACCGTCCCACCCAGACCAGATGAGATATATAATCGCTCCAGCGTGTCTTCCCCGGGGTCTTCTAACCAGATGCCTGAACCATCTCACCTGGCTCCGGCCCTACTCCGAGCTCCCTCTGGATGTCAGAGCTTCTCACTCTATCTCTAAGGCTGAGCCCTGACACCCTGAGGAGGAAACTCATTTCAGCTGCTTGATGTCATTCTTTCAGTCACTACACGCTATCTGGTCCCTGTATAACCAAAGTCAGAGTTAAACATGTCAAACACGTTCCTGGTGAGTGTTGTCCACCACGGTTGTCCCTTATCACCGATCCT
>NW_019462321.1:0-524 GCF_002814215.2 Seriola lalandi dorsalis
CGTCACGAACACAGAAGAACGCCTTGATTTGCTGTGATACTTTTGTACCTTTTATGTTGAAGGACACGTCTGACTCTGCAGCAGCTAAACGCTCCTCTGTATTCTGCTTTATCATAAGTTTCTTCTTTTTGCTGCTGTGAACCAAAACAGTAAAGCTGTGCACCATAAACCATAAGACAAGACGAGAGAGGAGCTGCAGAGATGTGATAGCTCTCTGTCGGTTCATCACATTCCTCATTTCACATTATATATTACATGAGATTATACATTAGATTAAAAAATGATCTTGGTGTATATCTGTGCAGCACCCTGAGGTTTCCTCTCCACACTTTGTGTTCGGAGGACAAGAGCACTGAGACACAGCGAGGCGTCAGAGGGAGTTCCTTATGGCTCTGGCACTCACCAACACTAACGCCTCCACTATCGACCAGAGCTTGATGCTTTTAGCGCCCCGTGGATCAGAAAGTTGAGACACCACTCTCCATTTAACTCCACACACACACACACACACACACACACACACA
>NW_019462322.1:0-454 GCF_002814215.2 Seriola lalandi dorsalis
TCCTTGGTCTTGGAGATATTCAGAAGGAGGCAGTTCTTGTCGCTCCATTCACTGAAGGCCATGGTCAGATCCCTGTACTCCTCTTCCTGCCCGTTCTTGATAAGCGCCAAAATAGCTGTGTCATCAGAGTATTTCTGTAGGTGGCAGGACTCAGAGTTGTATTTAAAGTCCGTCGTATACAGGGTGAACAGACCCAGACCCAGAACAGTCCCCTGTGAGACACACAACCATGAGGAGGTGATTGTAGTTTATTTATTTATTTTGCTCCTCTCGTCCCTCCTCAGCATTGCTGAGTTGACCCTTAACCTCAAACTGATTGGAGCTGCTACAGATTATGTGTTATGGCTAGCTAGAGACGGCCTTCCTATCGAGGAGGTTTTCCTTACTGGGACCAGCTAAAGGCAACAAATGACCATCGACAGGAAATACTCAGTACAAATTACAGTATGGAAAC
>NW_019462323.1:0-448 GCF_002814215.2 Seriola lalandi dorsalis
AAATGACATAGTATAGTATGGCAAAAAATGTGAAAAAACAAAAAAGTTTAATAAGGCATAAAAACATCAAAAACGTCATATTATAATAAGAAATAAAGATGTCATAGTATATTCATGCCTGAAAATTGGAAGAAATTACATAATATAGTATGGCAAAAAAAAGTGAAAAAACGACATAGTATAGTATGGCAAAAAATCTGAAAAACAACAAAGTTTGATAAGACATAAAAACATAACAAAACGTCATAATGTAATAAGACATAAAGACATCATAGTATATTGAGGCCTGAAAATTGAAAAAAATGACATAATATAGTATAGCAAAAAAAGTGAAAAAACGACATAGTATAGTATGGCAAAAAATCTGAAAAAACAACAAAGTTTGATAAGGCATAAAAACATAACAAAACGTCATAATGTAATAAGACATAAAGACATCATAGTATAT
>NW_019462324.1:0-516 GCF_002814215.2 Seriola lalandi dorsalis
GAAGGAAATGAAGATGTAGGTAAAATATAGGAGGGATGAAAGGAGAGGAGGAAGTAGGACAGGAGGAGGTAGGGAAGGAAATGAGGATGAGGGGAAAAAGCAAACAGGGGTATGATGAGTAGGAAGGGAGGAAACGAGGAGATAAGGAAAGGAAAAGAGGAAGTCGTCTTTCACTGCTTCATCAGTTCAGTTTCAATTATGAATCTGCATCTTTTCTTTCTCCATCTGTCTCTGCTCCCTCTCTCCATCTTTCTGTCTTATATCTGTCCATCACTACGCCTCTCTCTCTCTCTCTCTCTCTCTCTCTCTCTCTCTCTCTCTCTCTGTCGGCCTGCCAGTCTGTTGTCATGTCTCTCGCCCGCCTCCCCATCCTCCACCACCATCTCTCTCTTTTCCTCTCTCTGTTTTACTGCCCTCCAACTGTCGACAACACGTGTCCTCCATGTCCCTGTTTCCTCTGTTTCCTGTGAGCGCACACACACGCACACACACGCACACACACACACACACACACAC
>NW_019462325.1:0-665 GCF_002814215.2 Seriola lalandi dorsalis
CACACACACACACACACACACACACACACACACACACACACACACACACACACACACGGGCTCCCACAGCAATGGTAACTCAGCTCCAGTAGACAAACATTCAACCGAAAAAGGCTTAATCTAAAAAACAAGCATTGGAGGGCAAGTATGTCAACAGTGATTTCCATAGAGAAATCCTTTTTTTGTTTTAGAACATGAAATCCATTCTGTTTCTGTTTTTATGTTACGGTTATTATATAAGCCCTGAAAGAAGCAAAGCAAATGTGAACTTCAATTGACCAGTCAAGACATTATTATTATATATATTATATACTTATATTAAAAAAGATTATCCAAAATCATCAGTTATGATAGGAGCAGGAAATGTAATGTTGAGAACATCCGTATGTTTGCATGCTAACGTTAGCATTTGGTCTGAAGCATGGGTGTACTGTAGTTACAGCCTCACAGAGTTGCTAGCATGATGACGGGACTTTTTTTTTTTTAATTCGTTGTAGCTAGGCCAAAAAGTAAAGGTGGTAATAAATTATGATTCTACCTTTGGAGACCATTAATGCCTGTAGGAAAATTGATGGGAAGCCAATATTTTATCCTGGACCACAGTGTTAGACCAAAAGAGTGATTAACATGGTTAGAAATATGATCTCCAGCTAACAAAATAAACA
>NW_019462326.1:0-629 GCF_002814215.2 Seriola lalandi dorsalis
GTCTCATGCCTTGACATACTATGACTTTCTATGACGTTTTATGCCTTAAAATGCTTTGATGTATTTTTGAAATTTTATGGCTAATTATATTATTTGGGATCATGCCTGACCAGACTATGACGTTTTTATGACATTTTATGCCTTATTATACTATGATGTATTTTTGACATTTTATGCCATACTATACTATGACGTTTATTTGTCATTTTTCTGCCATACTATACTAAGATTTTTTTTGGCATTTTTATGGCTAATTATATAATTTCGTCATATGCCTTGACATACTATGACTTTTTTATGACATTTTATGCCTTAATATGCTTTGATGTATTTTTGAAATTTTATGGCTAATTATATTATTTGGGATCATGCCTGACCAGACTATGACGTTTTTATGACATTTTATGCCTTATTATACTATGATGTATTTTTGACATTTTATGCCATACTATACTATGACGTTTATTTGTCATTTTTTTGCCATACTATACTCAGATTTTATTTGGCAGTTTTATGACTAATTATATTACTTTGTCTCATTCCTTGACATACTATGACGTTTTTATGACATTTTATGCCTTATTATACTATGATGTATTTTTGACCTTTTATGCCATACTATACTATGA
>NW_019462327.1:0-427 GCF_002814215.2 Seriola lalandi dorsalis
CAGAGTTTTCCTCTACAACATGAACCACAAATAATCACGTGTTGTACAGGAAAACTCTGTTTGCACAATGACAGCAAGTCCAGTAGTTCAAAGTTATCAAATCTTCCGTTTCTTATGAAGCTGTGGACAAATTTAGTCTGGGTTATGAATAGGAAACACTGTGGATGATTAACCAAGTAGTGGTAGTTGTGCGACACACATGTCACAATGAAGCTCCGACCTTCTCAGGCTGTATAGTAATGTTCCACCTGACTTATCCAAACATTGGAAGCTTATTTTCAACTCACTCTGCTTGTACGTAACAGGCACATTGTACACCCACTTATGTAGGCACCATTGATTGTAAATACAGATGGACATGTCTTGGCAGTGTCCGCCGAGTGTCCGCAGACTCCGTCCCTAACTCCCAGCTAATCCAAAAATAAAG
>NW_019462328.1:0-462 GCF_002814215.2 Seriola lalandi dorsalis
AAAGTTGAGCCTGAGGATGGAGCCAAAGAAAAGGCCACATGATCTAAAGAAAAAGGGTTTATCCAGCTTATCCATCGATCAGTCTTTGGACATCTCAGACTCCGTCACGCTCCGGCAGCCTGAGCCAGATGAAGCTTGGTTCATTTCAAGGAGCTTCGTTCATAACAGTAACCCACATTTCACACCAAGTCGAACTCAGCATACGCTTTCAGCCGATTTCCAAATTTGGGGATAAAACATTTTCTCCATCTTCTGCTCTGGCATAGCACAGTTAGCATACTGACTCGCTAAAATTAGGTAAAATTATAAACAGGTGTCATGAAGGAGGAAATTAGCTCTAGAGACCAAAACAGTTTTTGTACCAGGCTGTAAACATGTTTATTTCTGCTGTAAAGTTGGACATTTTAACATGGGAGTCTATGGGGACTGACTCACTGTTGGAGCCAGACTCTAGTGGTCGTT
>NW_019462329.1:0-517 GCF_002814215.2 Seriola lalandi dorsalis
AGACAAGGGGTTGTAATAAACTCTCTGAGCACCTCAAGGGTCAGGGGAGATTGAACATTACAGTAACCCGGTATTGGAAAATGACCAGACAGTTCAGCCAGACCAGGGCTAGCTGTTAGCATGCTAACTCCAGAAGAAGAAAGGAAGTGATAGAAATAGATTTAAAACAAGAGCTAATATTGCTGTTTGTTTCCACCTCTGGAGACAGCTGTTGGTGAGTAAAGGAGAGTAAAGCTTGTTATACAACACTCAGTTCTGACCAAGTCATTTGATTGGACAAGAGGCAGTCCATGAGTACTGATATAGAGTACAACAGCTCTGGGACTTTTAACTACATGTATCACTCCGCTTTACAGGTGTTCTATTAACAGTTAATTAGCGCTACATTAACGGTTGTTATCTCTCTTAGATTGTAACAAACTTTGCTAAGATGAATATATTTCCAGAAATAACATTTGAATGAAATGATGTGTGGTCGTCAGGAGAGGATGAAGGGAAGAAGCCTGGATACTTCAGT
>NW_019462330.1:0-721 GCF_002814215.2 Seriola lalandi dorsalis
AGCTTACTCTTCCACTGTCAGTCATGTTTGAACCTGTCAGTGTCCTAATGATGGCGACCTTAGATAAAGATGAAGCAGAAGATTCTTCACCAGAGACCATGGTCTGATCTGAAGTCTGTGTTTGAAACTTTAGAAATAAAGAAAAAATAATTTACTTTCTACTACTACTACTTTTTACATCACTGACTAAAAGATAAAATGAAAACAACAATGGCTCCTTAAATTGATTCAGTTGAGTTTTTATGTCCATGTCTACAGTCTTTGTATCATATCCTACAGTCTTTTTATTCTACAGGTTCTACTAACCACTCCTGAAGAAAAAGAACTTGGATCCAAATGATATAGCCAACTATCGGCCCATCTCCAATCTGCCATTTCTTAGTAAAATACTTGAAAAAACTGTTTACATTCAACTCAAAAAATATCTCACATCAAATAGCCTCCTAGATATTTATCAATCAGGTTTTCGTCCCCACCATAGTACAGAAACAGCTCTCATTAAAGTAATAAACGACCTGCATATAAACACAGACTCCAAAAAAATATCCATTCTTGTTTTACTTGATCTCAGTGCTGCCTTTGATACGGTTGACCATAAAATTCTGCTAGAGAGACTCGAGAAATGGGTGGGCTTATCTGGTCCTGTTCTTAAATGGTTCAATTCATACTTACATGACAGGAAGTCGTATGTTTCCATCGGCGACTTCTCTTCCAAAAAAAA
>NW_019462331.1:0-502 GCF_002814215.2 Seriola lalandi dorsalis
GAAACATACTATAGTTAGGCATAAAAAGTGAAAAAAACTGACATAGTATAGTTAGGCCTAAAAGGTGAAAAAACCTGACATATAGTAAGGCTTAAAAAGTGAAAAAAAAATACATGGTATAGTATGGCAAGGCATTAGAAGAAATTATATAGTATGGCAGAAAAAGTCAAAAAAACTTCACAGTATATTAAGGCATAAAAGGTCATCAAAATATCATAGTATGGTGAGGCACCAAACGATATAGTATAGTATGGCATAAAACATAAAAAAAAAAAAATTAGAAAAAATTATATAGTAAAGCATAAAAATGCAAAAAAACATCATAGTATAGTATGGCAGAAAAAGTAAAAAAAACATGATAGTATATTAAGGCATAAAATGTCATGAAAAGGTCATAGTATGGCAAGGCATGAGATGAAATGATATAGTAAGGAATAAAAATGCCAAAAAAACGTCATAGTATAGTATGGCAGAAAAAGTTAAAAAAACGTCATAGTATAGT
>NW_019462332.1:0-510 GCF_002814215.2 Seriola lalandi dorsalis
TTTACAGCAAGACATGATTAAATGTTCAGTGGACTAAAGGCTCAGCTCATTTAGGAATTTATCCCCACGTCATTGTGTTTTAAACATCAGGATACAGATGTTGTCATTAACCTTTGTTCATGTGATTTTATCAGATTTTGACCAAGAAATAATGACTTTAATTCTTTAGTCTGTCTCATTCCTCATCAGAGGAAGTGGGTGAGAAGTTTTGTTGTTTTCTGAAGAAGAAGAAGAAGAAGAAATTTAACTGTTCTCATGTGTTTTGTCAGAGTTGATGATGGTGTTGTTTGTGGTAGCATAGGTAAGATAAAGAAAATGGTGGTGTGAGGAGCAGTGATGGCTGGCATTAGGGGAGTGACTCTGGGACGCCAGTGATCACTGTCTAGCCTCCTGGAGGTGTCGTGGGACCAACTAGACGAAACACTGGTGAAAGGAGGTTCCCACCTGATGACCCCAAAGACATGTTAGTTATCACTGCTCATTAGTCTGTACAGCTAAATTAATAGTTAT
>NW_019462333.1:0-587 GCF_002814215.2 Seriola lalandi dorsalis
GTGTGTGTGTGTGTGTGTGTGTGTGTGTGTGTGTGTGTGTGTGTGTGTGTGCGTTCTCTCGTATTAACATTTTGGATCAACATGTATTATATTATTTGGGTTTTACTCAGGCTGATGTATCTTACTTTGCATTGCAGATCTTCCCTTTATTTATTTATTTATTTATTAATTAAATAAATAAATAAATAAAAAAAGAAACTAGTAGCTGAAGAGATCAAATATAATATATGTGCAGTAGATATTCACCAACAACTAGCATCTATACATGTTCACACAGGCCTCAATGTGCTGCAAAGACAGCAGAACGTAATACATAAAGAAACAGAGACACACAACAACGTATATTGTCTTCTGCATTGTTTTCCTCGGTCCACGCGGTTGTCACGGTTACAGAAGTTCAACATCATCACCTGAGGCGGCAGAAAATATTTGAAACGCAGACGACGACATTAAACACTCGCTGTCTGAAAACAGCTTTACACACAACTGAACATCACAGCAGACTGACGAGACTTGCTGAGTGTTTTTCCTGAGGATAAAACACTCACACACACACACACACACACACACACACACACACACACACA
>NW_019462334.1:0-456 GCF_002814215.2 Seriola lalandi dorsalis
CAGCCACAGTTTCTACCTTCACCATGGCTACCTCGTTTGTTTGGTAAAAAATGAAAGAACAACTGGGTTTACAAGAGCAGTCGCAGCTAAGATCGCTAAATTAGGAGTGCAACTTGCAGAGGAAGAGAAATCACTCACTCACTGTTTGATTGACAGGAGATATGACTGGATGGAAACAACATGGCAATCAGTTATTTAACCTGAAATAAAAAAGTTTGCATTACTAACTGTGTGACACTGTTACCTGCCTAACTGAAAGAAACATGAACCATCAAAAATAAAGTTGAACAGATCCCTCGAACACATGCACACAGCAGCACATGAGCTCGTACAAATAAAACTACTCGAACACACACACACACACACACATGCACACGCACACCATGTCACCATCGCTTCTTCACATCATAGGGTGAATAATGCATTGAGTTCAATGGTGACAGACTGCAATCAGGA
>NW_019462335.1:0-501 GCF_002814215.2 Seriola lalandi dorsalis
TATTTTTATTGGATCACTCAGAAAACAGTCAGCCAATCAGAAGAGAGGCTCAGAGCCTCCTCTCTTCTGATTGGCTCACAGACCTGTTGTTACTAGAGCTGCAGAGAGAAGCCTGAGAGAGGAGATGTAAAACTACACTGAGATGGTTTTTATATCTTCTGATGGATCAACACTTCAAATAAAACACAGAAGAAGAACGTATACAACAGTAAAGACAAAACAAAGAGGCTGAAGAGAAACTCTCTGTGGCTTCATCACTACATGTGACTCCTCTCACTTTACACCCAGTGATTTGATCTATTGTTAATATTAAAAGATTTAAAGTCAGATTATGTTTCTGGTTTGTTTGATTTCAGCAGATTTATTGACGTTCATGTGAATCGTTTCAGTGATGTCCTCAGTAACCTGAGAAACTGTTTATTATGAGACTCAGCTGTTTGACGTTTGGCTCTGAGCTCTCATCTTTAATACACTGTCACTGTAATGAGCTTTAACAACAGA
>NW_019462336.1:0-454 GCF_002814215.2 Seriola lalandi dorsalis
GTCAGCATTGTAGGTGTGTATTATTGTGGGTGTTTGTGATATGGGTGCCCCTTAATGTACTCCCGCCCACCGTCCAGGGTGAGTGATTGGGGCAGCCTGTAGAATTGAATCCAGCCAGGTCTGCCCAAACCCCAAGCTCAGCAGCAGGCAAAGGGCTCTTTCCATTGCCCTCCTGTCTGTCCCCGAGTATGACTCCTACTGATGGGATCATGGCTGTGGATCACTACTGCTAATAACACTCCACACCCACCCTCTCTCTAATTGGCAAGGGGCATTGCCTGCTTCACGCTCACAAACACAAGGCTTAATTGCCATGTCGGCACAGGCGGATACCAATCAACTGTGAGGATACAGCGGGAAAGTATTGCTTCTTCATTTGTATTTTTTTTTTTTCATCTTTTGATTTATTGTCATGCTGATGTGTTTAGTCCATTTATCATTTAACTCATTTATA
>NW_019462337.1:0-515 GCF_002814215.2 Seriola lalandi dorsalis
CACACACACACACACACACACACACACACACAGCGAGCCGCTGCAGTGAACAGGAGGTCTGTTCCTGCTGTGTCAGGGTTTTTGTTGCCGTTGCCGTGGCAGCCAATCAGGGATTCTCTCGCTGTGATTTAATTGGATCAGATGGCAGGTAATCAGGTGTGCGTTATGTAACGACATCATCCTGGTGTGTTTGTTTACATCATTTGGAGTCATACAGAGAAACGTCACAGCTCAGGGATTCAAACCAGCAACGACAGACGCTGGAAAGAAGCAACAGTCACAATAATGGATTTATACATCTGCAGCTGATTATTTAACTTTTATTCATGTTCATTATTTCCAAGGATTTTGAAGTGTAATAATAATAATAATAATAATATGACGTCACAAAATAAAAATGTTCAGAACGACTGGTTTCATCTTTAATCTTTGTAAAAACATGTGCAGTTTGATTATAAAGGTCTCGGTTCGATATCAGCAGTCGCTTCAAACGTTCCATATGGACAGTGGTAATT
>NW_019462338.1:0-442 GCF_002814215.2 Seriola lalandi dorsalis
CACTCCTTCACTCACTCACTCCTTCACACACTCCTACACTCCTTCCCTCACTCCCTCATTCACTCCTTCACTCCTTCACTCCTTCACACACTCCTACACTCCTTCCCTCACTCCCTCACTCACTCCTTCACTCCTTCACACACTCCCTCACTCCTTCCCTCACTCCCTCATTCACTCCTTCACTCACTCACTCCTTCACTCACTCCTTCACTCCTTTACTCCTTCACTCACTCCTTCACTCACTCACTCTTTCACTCACTCCTACACTCCTTCACACACTCCCTCACTCCTTCACTCACTCATTCCTTCACTCACCCCTTCACTCACTCCCTCCCTCACTCACTCACTCCCTCTTTCACTCACTCCTACACTCCTTCACACACTCCCTCACTCCTTCACTCACTCACTCCTTCACTCACCCCTTCACTCACTCCCTCCCTCA
>NW_019462339.1:0-415 GCF_002814215.2 Seriola lalandi dorsalis
GGTGACTTGTCGCTGACACACACACACACACACACACACACACACACACACACACAGGTGCATAGACACACATTCACTAAAAAGGTGCGACTCCGACAGCTATTGTCTATCTCCTCTTGTCTCCTGTGATCATCTAGCACACACTCAAACACATACAGCACACACCCAACCCAAACACACACCCAAACACACACCCACACCCACCCACACACACACACCTTGGCAGGCTGGGGTGTGGAGAAGTTAAGCCAGGCAGGGACAAAGTCATGCTGCGCCATTTAGGTCCAGTGTTTCCGGTCAGTGGATCGAGGCATCAAACCTCATGGCCAGGATCTGACAAAAGGAATGAACAGGAAAAACATTTGTGATATTCAGCTGCGGAAATTTCAAGTGCAAGTAACATGAATCTCTGACA
>NW_019462340.1:0-474 GCF_002814215.2 Seriola lalandi dorsalis
TTAAACAACATAGCACATAAAAAGTGCACAGTCCACATTAAAGTGGTAATCTCAAAGATTTTAATTTAAATAAACTGAGTTAGGTCACTATTTATTACCATAGGTAGAGGTAACACAATGGTGATTAAGCCTACGGCCCACTGATGAACTTACATGTAAGTCCATGCATTTACAGTTGTATGAACTGGGTGTCTGGGACGACTCACCCGCACAGTCAATGACGCCTGTTCCATCACCCAGGAGAAAAGAGGGTCGGTGCAGCTAACACAACAGACTCTCTCTCCAGCTCTCCGACTCACCCGTGTGTGAAGCAGAATTCAGTTTTTTCCTTGCTGCCAGTAAACGTTTCAGCAGCCAAACAAACAAAGACTGATGATAACGGCCAATGAAAGTTATTAAATCAGTGAAAATCTGAGGAAATGGAAAGTGATTTGACTTTCAGAGGAAGGAAAACATCCAAGATGACCGTGAGCG
>NW_019462341.1:0-509 GCF_002814215.2 Seriola lalandi dorsalis
AAAGAAAGAAAGAAACTGGAGAGAGGAGAAGGAGAACATTAAAGTTTTAAACTTGGAGAAAAGACACAGAAAGAAAATGTTAATGATTGGTGACGAGCGCGAGTCTCGTGGTCGCCGCGGCAGCCACCGACCACAGAGACGGTTGCCATGTCATCATGTCAGAACATGTTTATTTATGCTGCTGTACCGCTGAACACACACACACATACACACACACTTAAACCAAGATACAGACACACACACACACACACACATTCAGACTCCCCTTTTAATCAGTCCTCATAACTGTATGAATGCCATAACACACACACACACACACACACACACACACACACACACACACACACACAGATGTTCCCTGTGGAAAGATGAGTGTTTCATACTTGCCCTTTACACGCCCGAAAAAGCTCACATTTACACACTCATACAAAGATGCACACACATACCCAGATAAACACGTTAATGAAAATGTCATGACACACACACACACACACACACACACACACACA
>NW_019462342.1:0-611 GCF_002814215.2 Seriola lalandi dorsalis
ATTAATCAATTATTCGTTTTGTCAATAAGATGACACATAATAGTGAAAAATACCCACAGACCAAGGTCACATCTTCGAATGTCTTGTTTTATCTGAATAACTGTCCAAAATGCTATAGATGTGAAATGTATTATGCTGTGTGAAGCCCTTTGTTTTAAACCAGTTCTTTCACAAAAACTTCCGCACAATTGTCAGCAATTTTCTTTTTAAAAAAACAAACAAAAAAAGTCCAAAAGAGGAATTCCTCACAATAATCGACTGACCTTTCTCTGGAAGGGTGAAGCAAGACTCGGGATATAAAAAACATTTCTAAAACAACAGGAACAAGAACAGGAAAAGATAAAAGATATAAAAAAAAAAAAAAAAAAAAAAAAAAAAAAAAAAAAAAAGGAAGATATTTTTACTTCAATATGATGACAAACATACAAACATACAAATGATACATAAAAATAGTGAGTAAAAACAAACACAAAAGTTTGATTTATTAATATTTAGAAAGTGTTGGCTCTAAAGGAAAAGTGATGAAACATCCTGTTTGACTAAGATCAGTCCAGACTGGGATCTCACTGGATTTGTCATGAATTATTTTATTATTTATTATTATTATTATT
>NW_019462343.1:0-912 GCF_002814215.2 Seriola lalandi dorsalis
AAGGCATAAAAAGTCATAAAATGTCATAGTATAAGAAGGCATAAAAAAGTCATAGTATAAGAAGGCATAAAAAAGTCATAGTATAGTAAGGCATAAAAAGTAATAAAAAAGTCATGGTATCATAAGTTATAAAATGTCATAGTATAAGAAGGCATAAAAAAGTCATAGTATAATAAGGCATAAAAAGTCATTAAAACATCATAGTATAGTAAGGCATAAAAAGTCATTAAAACATCATAGTATAGTAAGGCATAGAAAGTCATAAAAAAGTCATGGTATCATAAGGAAAAACAACATAGTATAGCAAAGCATAAAAAGTCATAGTATAGTAAGGCTTAAAACGTCATAAAAAAGTCATAGTTAAGTAAGGCATAAGAAAGCCATAGTATAGTAAGGCATAAAAAGTCATAAAAACGTCATAGTATAGTAAGGCATAAAAAGCCATAGATAAAAAGAAATAAAATTCATAGTATAGTAAGGCACAGAAAAGTCATAGTATAGTAAGGCATAAAAAAGTCATAGTATAGTAAGGCATAGAAAAGTAATAGTATAGTAAGGCATAAAAAAGTCATAGTATAGTAAGGCATAAGAAAGCCATAGTATAGTAAGGCATAAAAAGTCATAAAAACGTCATAGTATAGTAAGGCATAAAAAGTCACAAAAACGTCATTGTATAGTAAGGCATGAAAAGTCATAAAAACGTCATCGTATAGTAAGGCATAAAAAGTCATAAAAACATCATAGTATATTAAGGCATAAAAAGTCAAAAAAACGTCATCGTATAGTAAGGCATAAAAAGTCATAAAAACATCATAGTATATTAAGGCATAAAAAGTCAAAAAAACGTCATCGTATAGTAAGGCATAAAAAGTCATAAAAACATCATAGTATATTAAGGCATAAAAAGTCAAA
>NW_019462344.1:0-584 GCF_002814215.2 Seriola lalandi dorsalis
TGATGGATAATAAATAGATGGACAGGAAAATGTATCTTTTTTTGGCAAATTCATCACAGCCAATATCTATTTAACAAAGGTCATCACCCTGAGGAAAAAATCTTAATCATAAAACAAATAAAAAATAATAAAAATCAAATACTGGTTTAAACTAGTTATACACATTGATCAGCAGCACTGTCCAGATTACTTTATACACCCACATATACTGAAGGGACAAATACCACTGTGTTCTAGTAGGAGCCAATATCCTCATATACAGGATACCTCGACCACAGGTAGGTATAAGAAAATATATAATAATAATAATAATAATAATAATAATAATGAGTAGAAGTCTCAAATATAAAACATCCAATCAAATCAAAGTACAATGTAAATAAAAATGAAAAAGAAACCACACAATAAAAGCTTCTTTATAAAAATGTGTCTTAAGAAGTGAAGAAGAAAAAACTGAACTGACTCAGAGAGTCTGATCTCCTCTGGCAGGTTGTTCCACAGTTCAGGGCCCTGACAGCAAAGGCCCCGTCTCCTTTGATTTTTAACCTAGACCTTTGACCGACCAGCAGTGAACTACCAGAGGA
>NW_019462345.1:0-812 GCF_002814215.2 Seriola lalandi dorsalis
ATGACGTTTTTTAAAACTTTTTATGCTTCACTATACTATGTTTTAATGTCTTGCTATAGTATGTCTTTTTGTGACTTTTTATGCCTTATTATACTATGACATTTTTCTTAACTTTAATGCCTTACTACACTATGACTTTTTTATGCCTTAGTATACTACAAAGTTTTTCTGGCGAAAGTACGTCCGATGCGGGATTGGAACCGGGGCCAACTGCAATGAGGACTGTAGCCTCTACACATGGGGCGCCTGCTTAGACCACTATGCCACACGACGTGACTTTTTATGTCTTACTATACTGTGATCTTGTTATACCTTTTCAAGCCTTACTATACTATGACGTGTTTTAATCTTTTTATGCCTTACTATACTATGAGATTTTTATCAATTTTAATGCCTTACTACACTATGACTTTTTTATGCCTTAGTATACTACAAAGTTTTTATGACTTTTTATGCCTTACTATACTATGACGTTTTTATGACTTTTTATAGCTTACTATACTATGAAGTTTTTTTCACTTTTTATGCTTTACTATACTTTAATGTTTTTTTCATTTTTTATGCCTTACTATACTATGACATTTTTATCAATTTTAATGCCTTGCTACACTATGACTTTTTTGTGCCTTAGTATACTACAAAGTTTTTATGACTTTTTATGCCTTACTATACTATGACGTTTTTTAAAACTTTTTATGCATCACTATACTATGTTTTTATGTCTTGCTATAGTATGTCTTTTTGTGACGTTTTTATGCCTCACTATACTATGACGTTTTTTTGAGTTTTTATGCCTTACTATACTATGACGT
>NW_019462346.1:0-554 GCF_002814215.2 Seriola lalandi dorsalis
AGGTGTTTCACACTCTACTGCGACATCTCTGAAGGAGGAGGGCTGTGACTGTAGATAGATTAGATTTCAAAGTCTGTTTGATGCATTAAATCACCTGGAAGGCAACACTCGATGTGACAATGGAAAATAGAGGAAGAAAACAAGTATGACTATACATTTTATTAGAGAAAAACTATACTGTCCCACTTATATGTGTTGTTAAAGAGCCTTCTTAGGGCAAAAGGTGCCATTGTGAAATAGCCTGCAGCTCTCAGACTCAAGACAGGGACAATGTATAGCCTCACTCATGGAAATGGCACTGTAGGCACTGTATTCACAAAGGTTCTGAATTTTCACACATAAGAGGATATTTTTGAAATATTTGCACACTGGCGACCTTCCTAATACTATCGTTTCCATCGTCAAAGATCTCTTAAGATGTGCTGGGAAAGTAAAAACAAAGAAGGAAATGGAGAAAGTATCAATCAGGCTAATACTGTGACACTTACCCCGTAAGGGTTCCTGGTTGGAGGTCATTTAAAAACTAACCTTATAGATGACTGCTTTTACAGACA
>NW_019462347.1:0-465 GCF_002814215.2 Seriola lalandi dorsalis
GTGTGTGTGTGTGTGTGTGTGTGTTTGTGATTGATTGTCTGTGTGCGAAAAGTTTGACACCTTGCGGCTGTTTTTATTGTAGGATTCTGCTGGGCCCATATGTAGCTTTAAATTGGCTTTAGATCAATTAAGACTTCCGGTTGAGAGAGTGTAGATTTTTTTCCCCCATGGTATTTTTCACCGTACAGGTGAGACACACACACACACACACACACACACACACTGCTCTCTCCTGCACGCTTGCGACAGAGCAAAAAGCTCTCCAATGAAACCCAAAGAAACGTAATTCAAACAGAAAGATGTGAGAGCTTTCCACACGTGCGGAGAAACTGGTAGGAGTTAAATCCGGTCTGATTCTAACCTCAACTTAACACACAGGATTGATTTTGTAAACCTGTTTAGTTACTGGGCCGTCTGCGTTATCAAGTCAATAAAATGAAAGGTAGCGCCACGCGCTTTTTTTTT
>NW_019462348.1:0-402 GCF_002814215.2 Seriola lalandi dorsalis
GTATGTAATTACTGTAACAGACTGTCCTATGTTTACTATGGGTTTCCATATTTGAAGTAATGTGTCACCCAAGAGTTGCCGTAAGGCTGGCATAAAGCACTGCCGCTTGTGACATTTGTGTTAGGGAAAGCCGTACTTTGTCTCTATGTCCCGTTTATTGTTTTATTGTTAAACACGCAGTTAGTTGAACCCAAGACGCTCGGTTACATCGCTGTCTAATAACCACAGGAACCAGAGTGTCGGCTCTTCTCATCGACCAGCCTATTATTTGGGGGCAGCACTAGAACCAACATATTGCTGGTTTGGGTCTACTCATGCACTCAGCTGCTGATTAGTAACACCAGCCGGACCCTTTAAGGAACTGAGTTGATGTTTGAAGTTGTTGAAACTGTCTGTGAGCAG
>NW_019462349.1:0-578 GCF_002814215.2 Seriola lalandi dorsalis
CTGTATGACGTGGTGAATTACAACACCAAAGGCAAGTCGGGGGTGAGTGTCCAAGCTCTGCGGAACCTGTGGGACCAGAAAAAGGATCATCACAGCAACCCTGGCAAGAATCAAAGGATTCAGCAGCAAAATGACGCTTCCACAGTGCAGCCACCCTCACTGCCACCTAAATCCAAAAGCAGAAAGCTGACAGGAACAGTGTCTGTAGATGCAATGTCCCTCTCACAGGTACGACAAAAACTAGAACTGACTGATTAGGTGATTTTCAAGATAGGAAGAAAATTGTGCTGCATGTGAAAACACTCTTCTATCTATCATCAAAGGTTCACCAGCTTTGTCATGACCTCATACCAAACTATACTCTGTTGTTAGAACATTACACAAGCAAAACACTTCAATAAAACTTGCACCTGTGATTAATTACTCAAAATAGCAGAGTCACATACAAGTTGGTGTTATACAGGTGGATGAAATGTAATTAAAAAGTTAAGAAAAATACAATTTGAGTGTATTTTCCTGACTACACACACAACTTGTATCACTTTCAGTCATGCAGAAAGGGATCTGTATAGATTTGC
>NW_019462350.1:0-449 GCF_002814215.2 Seriola lalandi dorsalis
ATGATGCTGGCCACCTCTGGTAAAATCGCCTGAATCCTCAGTTGAGGGGAACATGCAATTCTACCCCCGGTTGTATAATGGCCTATGTCAAAAGTGTGACTCTTTTGTTGAGTTTTTTGTGTTTCCTGAAAAACCTGAAAAAATGATTTAGGCCATTATTTTAAGAGGGTGTCGATATGCTCTATAGTGGTGCAATGCTAGCACAAATGAGAAAGCCAGATAAAGAAGAACTACCTGAGGCTATTTAGAAATATTTCAGATGCAAACCGCGGGCCGTCTATGAAGCACACACTGCACCACTTTCTCTGGCTGCTGCACATCAAAGCAACATGACCAAGTGAGCGAAAACCACAAGTCTGAAGAAGAGCACAGCAAGACAAGTGCAAGGAGGCTGAGACTAACACATCACCCACTCCAACTGCCTCTGAGCACACCAGAAAGTCAAGAAC
>NW_019462351.1:0-525 GCF_002814215.2 Seriola lalandi dorsalis
TGCCTTTTATACAGTGAAAACATAATGCCATATAATGATTGTTAAACTTCCATACCATTGTAAATTTGTTTTGTTCATGCCTTGGCTTGCCTGAAAATACCATCCATTACCATCCATCGGTATGGTACTTCTTTTCTGTATGAGTCAGTTTATGAGATATATGCATCAACTTAGACTCTCATCTGAATCTGCAGTCCGGCCCTTTTCATGTCATATGTGAAAGATGGTGAACGAGCTTCCAACCTGATGCTATTCTCTTCAGCTTGCACGGCATTGCATGTTTTCAGAAAGATTAAAACCTGGCCCACCATCTGGTCTGAAAATGAATGTTAACTCTCACCATGCCTCCTATTTAGCCCTACAGAGATCAGAAAAGTACTTCTTCTTCAGGAAAGAAAAAAAAACATTATAATAAGTTTGTATAAAATAAACTTTCAAGATGGACAGAATCTGTAGCAGATTTCTTATATTCTCTTTTCTCAAATGTGAACAGTAATTCCCAGAAGGGAGGTCATATGAAGTGCA
>NW_019462352.1:0-409 GCF_002814215.2 Seriola lalandi dorsalis
AACTTGAAGAAATTGTTTTCATGTTGGACGAAGAAGAAGAAGAAGAAGAAGAAGAAGAAGAAGAAGAAGAAGAAGAAGAAGAAGAAGAAGAAGAAGAAGAAGAAGCTGCTTTACGGTCTGAAATGGACTTCACTTGACAATATCCACAACTTGGAATATTTCTTTTTAATGGAAAACCAGGTTGATTAATTTGATCGGTGGACCCTTCAGGATTAAAGGAATAAAAACAATGGACAAAACAATGGTGGAAAAGACAGACGATCGGACTTCAAGATTGTCTCAAAGGTAGGGGGAAGCCATTTTAACCGTATGTGATATATTATAACTGGAAATGGCAACGGTTTTTATTTCAGCAAATCTGGTCACCTTTGTGTTGGTTGAAAACACTGTCTCCATTTTTCTTTTTTTT
>NW_019462354.1:0-451 GCF_002814215.2 Seriola lalandi dorsalis
TCCATATACTGTTCATAAGTGTTCATTGACTTTGTTTACATGCAGAGGAGGAATCAAGTTTATGGGAGTTAGAAATGGCAGAAATGAGACAACATGTTTACATGCCCTGCAGTAAGCTGGTTCCTGTAAAATTAGCATTTACAGTACCAGCTTAGTCTTTGGATGTAATTGTTTTGGATACAAAATGTGTGCGTGCGTGCGTGCGTGCGTGCATGTGTGCTCGCGTGCGTGCGTATAACTATATATATGATTTATTTATTATTTTGCAGTGTGCAGTCAGGCGGAGCCATGCACAAGGTGATGGCAGCGGGTAGAAGAAGAATGGGGGTCAGTTAGTGTTTAGCCATGTGTTGCAGCAGTGCATCATGGGATATGTGTACAGCTGTACACAGATCCAGTATTATTAACTTGTAACTACAGACCCTCAGAGACAGATGATTGTTCCTCTCTT
>NW_019462355.1:0-498 GCF_002814215.2 Seriola lalandi dorsalis
TGTGTGTGTGTGTGTGTGACGTTAATGTGTGTGTGTGTGTGTCAGCGGTGACGTCTGCTCTCAGCTGAATGTTTTCCAGACGGAAAACCTTTGTCTCTTCAGCAGGAAACAAATAGAGGCTTCAGAGAGAGTCCCACACCTGAGGCTCTGGAGAGGATCACCGGCCAGCTGTGTGTGTGTGTGTGTGTGTGTGTGTGTGTGTGTGTGTGTGCCGCTCAGGTGTGTGCACAGTACGTTACTTATGAGTGTCGCTCCCTGTTCTCGCTCGCTCGCTTCAGCTGCTGCAGTTTGAGTTTCTCTGTTTAACTGGTTTCGTGTGTTTGTGTCTTCGCTTCAGACTCTGGAAGCAACAACGTTCACAATTAGTCGACTAAATAAACGAAGCAGATCCCTCGACTCCTTCCACTCAACACAATATTAACTGCCTGGTTTATATTCACAGGAGTCGAATGTTCCCGTCTTCCAAAAAAATTGACTCTGGTGAATTTAAAAAAACAC
>NW_019462356.1:0-489 GCF_002814215.2 Seriola lalandi dorsalis
CATGTATTTTGCCAACACTTAAGTTAAAACTAAGACATTGAGCTTAACTGATATTGACACATTCGATGCATACAAAACATTTTGATTTGCTTTGACAGTATATAAATCTATGCTTGGAATATAAAATACAATCATGCTTTACCTTATACTTACATTCAATTTGTAACTTACAAACATTTGTATTTGCCCATTTTGCATGTTGCACTGTTCACATGAAGCATCAAGATATAGCCCTTTGTGGAACCACTTTCCTGGGAAAGAAAAACCTCAGACGCTGTGGGACTCACATCCAGTACCAGGCAGTTGATTTCAGACATAACAGCCCGGGAAATTTTACTCACCGAGTATTTCACTTACTGATTGTGGACTGCTCACAGAGCCAGGTTTCAGTTGCAGCCATGTTGGTTTCTATATACACAAAGAAATCATGGTGTATTGTCCTCCCAGTCACCATATGTTGGCAGTCTTTATGTTACGACACAGCTAGGG
>NW_019462357.1:0-500 GCF_002814215.2 Seriola lalandi dorsalis
CTCTGCATGTCCTTACAATGAACTTCTTTAATGGCTTGTGACTGATGCCAGGCCAGGTATGAACACTACAAACAGGTGTTCCTGATACAGGGCTTGGTGAGTTTGGCATACTGTGCTAAAGTTTTAACCACTGAAAGTAAAAGTGAGGGATATTCCAAAAATAATATCATATAGTTTTTATTCATCACTGAACCTCATAAAAATGCAGCAAACATAAAGCAAGATAAATCACCAATATTTTTTTTTACCACCTTTGCCTTTCAAACAGCACCACTGCTTGGTACACCTGCACACAGTTTCTCAGGTACTTGGTTTGCGTCTTTCCATGGCATTTGATAATAAGAAAATATAAAATACCTCAAGACTTATCTGTTATCCTGCTCTGTAGTGCAAAAAACCTTGTCTTCCACTCTAGTTAAATGCTGACTGACTTGTTATCAGACAATAAACTGTCTTTGGATTTTTTCTTGTTAGGCCATGTAGCACTTTTAGCACAAACT
>NW_019462358.1:0-498 GCF_002814215.2 Seriola lalandi dorsalis
AATTGTACCAAGAGGGAAAACGAACCAGGGTTTGGTTTAACTGGACTAAAAAGTGCAGGTGGGAAAACACCACAAGACTCACTTTTTGTCCTAGTGCACCACTGAACATCGGTCCTGATTGGCTTCTGACAGTCTCACTGGACGGCAGGTTGTACCAGTGGCTGGTTCAAAAGTAGTTCAGCCAACTTCACTAATCCTAAAGGAGTTTTAAATCGAAAAAACTTCACTAATATTCAGTGAGGAGCCAAGACTGTTTTTCTGCTCTCCGTTTCTATCAATTAGTTTTATAGCTTGGTCATTTTGAGGTTATATTATGTAACCATATATTTATGGTTATATGTTATTTATCCAACTATAATACATACTATAACCTCTGTGCTCATCAAGGTGCCACAACTTCAGCTGCACCAGTAGTCTGATGTTTGAGGTGCAGACCACATAACAGCAACGTTCCCTCCCCTCATTTTCACTGTCTTCACAATATCCACTGTCCAAGGA
>NW_019462359.1:0-450 GCF_002814215.2 Seriola lalandi dorsalis
ATGACTTTTTATCGGACTTGCTGGTCTCTGTCTCTGTCAGCGTCTTCTTCTTCTGCTGTTAACTACTGTGACTCTTTTCTTCTTCACTGAGTCTATTGTGTGTTTATTGTAAGTGATGTGGAAGCAGATGAAGCAGGATGTGGGATCCTACTGTTACAGCATGTTATAACCACACAACCACACAACTACACAAACCACACAACTACACAAACCGAACAACTACACAAACCACACAACTACACAAACCACACAACTACACAACACGTTCACAGGTTCAAACACAATGGAGCTCAGAGCGACGGTGTGTGTTTGTCTCTCCTGTGGTTCAGCTCGAGGTTACACAAGAAATATGAGTCCAATATAAACACACACTACATGCACCTGTTTGTATAATTATAAATAACAATGCAACCCACCCAGGGTCTCTCACACACACACACACACACACAC
>NW_019462360.1:0-533 GCF_002814215.2 Seriola lalandi dorsalis
GTATAGTAAGTCATAAAAACTCATAAAAATGTCATAGTATAGTAAGGCAGAAAAAGTCATAAATATGTGATATTATAGTAAGGCATAAAAAGTCATAAAAACGACATAATATAGTAAGGCATAAAAAGTCAAAAAAACTACATAGTATAGTAAGGCAGAATAGCCATAAAAACGACATAATATAATAAGGCGTAAAAAGCCATGAAAGCGTCATATTATAATAAGGCATAAAAACAACATAGTATAGTAAGGCATAAAAAGTCATAAAAACGTCATAGTAAAGCAAGGCATAAAAACAGCATTGTATAGTAAGGCATAAAAAGTCATAAAAACGACATAGTATAGTAAAGCATAAAAAGTCATAAAAACGTCATAGTATAGTAAGGCATAAAGAGTCATTAAAACGTCATAGTATAGTAAGGCATAAAAAGTCATTAAAACGTCATAGTATAGTAAGGCATAAAAAGTCATGAATATGTCATATCATAGTAAGGCATAAAAATGTCATAGTATAGTAAAGCATAAAAAGTCAT
>NW_019462361.1:0-921 GCF_002814215.2 Seriola lalandi dorsalis
TGTCAGGTTTACACCACCTAAGACATTTAATACTGAAACACAGAAGAGAAAGACAAGGGCGTTATTTCTTACTCGCGAGGAGAACGGACAGAGATTTGCTCAGTTACAATCTCCAAACCCGCTCTGAGCAAACTCCACCGTCTCCTCTCTTTTTATTATCACCCAAAGACTCCAAACACTCCTCCAGCAGCAAGACATACTTTATCTCAAAAGGCCTGAAGGTCATACCAGTGTAACATAAAGTATGTCAAAGGTAACATAATACAATGAGTGAAAGTATGTCAAAGGTGAAAGTATGTCAAAGGTAATACAACGAATAACATAATAAAATGAGTGATCATAATCAATGAACATAATGAATGAATATGATGTGTGAATATGATATGGGGGTGATTGTGATACATGGTATAAATGTTTATTTCATGGTATAGAAGTAGAACAGACTGATCCCAGTCTGTTCTGTACAACGCTCGTGTCCGCCTGTGGTCCTCTCCACCATCTGCATCCTGTTAAGACACTACATTCTGAAAACAACTACATACATGGGTTAGGGTAGTAAAACATGTTAACGACATGTCTAACTTCAATAAAGCAGAGCAAGTTCGTGTTAAGGGCAAGGTAAAGACTAACCACATATATGATCTAAACAGCAAGGCAGAAATGTTCAATTATCAAATATGAGATAACTATATATATACAATTATTCCAACACTATATATACCTAAAAACTGTAAATGTTAGGTATTTGAAATGTATGGTGTGGGGAAAGGAGATAAATTTCTCATTTTGGAAGCACAAATGACTGAGGAGTTCAGGGTTTATCAGGGCTTTGTGACATTTTAGAGGTGTAAATTATCTCTGAAATGACGTGAGGGTGAGGGTGAGGGTGAATGATGGAAAAGAAGGGAGAGGACAGTGAAG
>NW_019462362.1:0-450 GCF_002814215.2 Seriola lalandi dorsalis
TGTGTCTAAGCATATTTGCCTACCTGTATTCATGAGCTGTCTATAGATGGAGATTAATTGATTCTCTCTGCCCGTAGATGTCATTGGAGTGTGTAAGAGTGTGGAGGATGTATCCCGTATCACCACTAAGACCAGCAGAGAAGTCTCCAAGAGGGCCCTCAACCTAATAGACACAACTGGCAAAGTGGTGGCAGTCACACTGTGGGGAGAGGAGGTAATAACTATAATCCTTCTCCCTCTCTCCCTCTCCCTCTGTCTCTCTCTCCCTCTCCCTCTGTCTCTCTCTCTCTCTCTCCTTGCTCTCCGTCTGTATCCAGGGATGGATTTATGGTTTAACATAAAAACATGTTGAGCAGACTGTAATTAATGGTGTGTTTATGAATGTGTCCATGCGTGTGTGTGTGTGTGTGTGTGTGTGTGTGTGTGTGTGTGTGTGTGTGTGTGTGTGTG
>NW_019462363.1:0-514 GCF_002814215.2 Seriola lalandi dorsalis
TGGAAAAATCGTCAAACAAATATCAAAGAATTTTAAGACATAAAAGGTCATATAAACATCATAGTATGGCAAGGCATGTGATGAAATAATATAATTTGGCAGAAAAATGCCAAAAAATGTCATAGTATAGTATGGCATAAAACGTCAAAAAAATACCATAGTATATTAAGGCATAAAAGGTCATATAAACATCATAGTATGGCAAGACATGTGATGAAATAATATAATTAGGCATAGAAATGACAAAAAAACGTCATAGTATAGCATGGCATAAAACGTCAAAAAAACAACATAGTATATTAATGCAGAAAAGGTCATATAAACATCATAGTATGGCAAGGCATGTGATGATATAATGTAATTAGGCATAAAAATGGCAAAAAACGTCAAAGTAAAGTACGGCAGAAAAATGCCAAAAAACGTCATAGTATAGTATGGAAAAAAACGTCAAAAAAACAACATAGTATATTAAGGCATAAAAGGTCATATAAATGTCATAGTTTGGCAAGGCATG
>NW_019462364.1:0-579 GCF_002814215.2 Seriola lalandi dorsalis
CAGTAGTGACAGAAGTGGGCAGAATAAGCAGGTGTGTTATTTGAGAGATGTTATGCAGCCATGACCTCAAACAGTGTTGCTGTTATTGCCACCAAAATGTCACTTGATTAAATTATTGCCAGTTGAAAGTAACACTTTGCAAACCCTGAAGTGAGTGCCGATACCAGGCTGCCAACCCACACTCTCATTATTACTGTGAGGCGAGCCAGCACACCGGCTGGCACTGCCCAGCGCCAATGTGACGCCCTTGTGCTCGCACACACACACACACACACAAACACAAACACACAGGCCCTGTTCAGGGCTTTATAACAATGCAACCTACAACAGATTGCTTCCTCAGTCCCATGAAATGTACACTGTTCTCAGGTCAGCACTGGCACCGGACCGGTTGGCCAAAGTTGATGTAGGTTTCCCTTCCAACTCACTTGGCTCAAGGCATGCTCGCAGTTTTGTGATTTGTCTCCATGGTGGAGGATGAAGAGGACATTTGTCAGAAAAGCATCTTGGTGCACGGAGGCTGGAAAGAAAGGAAGCTGTGGTTAAGACGGGCCGCTCTCAGCGCCACGTCAGCGAAAG
>NW_019462365.1:0-543 GCF_002814215.2 Seriola lalandi dorsalis
GCCTTTAGGAGTCGCACTTAAATTGAATTTTATAAAGATCTAGGAATTTCAAAGACTGAAGAAAATCAATGGGGGAATTTTATCCTCTTTTCTACCTGAGCAGACAGGCAGAGAAACCTTTCAAAATAAGAGTCCGCTCTTCGCCAGAGGGTATAAAAATCATATTCTGTTGTAAATTCCTTGATTAGAGACAAACTAGCAGTATAACGAGGCAGGTAGCAGTTTGAAATGCAGATTTATTCACTGTCGGGGCGGCTGGCTCGTGGGCAGACAGAGTCCTGGCCGGGCGAGGCCGGACTGGGCCGAGCTGCAGAGTCCGTCACTGAGAGGGAGACTGAACGGTCTGCAGCAGGCTGTAGGTGCTGAGGCGTGTTTATTATCGTAACCATGGCAACCAAGGCGAGGGTCGCTGTATCAGGAACAAACAAGCTCTACGGTTGTTCGCGGTTGCAGGAGATGCTGACACGCGGAGCGACGGACTGGACCTCTGGCTCCGTTAGATTCAGGGGAAGATGGTGGTTTGGGTTAAAATAAGTTCTTCAT
>NW_019462366.1:0-502 GCF_002814215.2 Seriola lalandi dorsalis
TGTTACTTGGACTGACTTTTCTTAATGGAGCAAACCAAATGCCCAAGACATCTGTTTGTCTGTTTGTTTGTTTGTTTTCTTCTCTAGAGAGTAGGCGCAAAAGTGAGGGAGGAGAGAGGACAGCAGAGCCTTTGTGCCCTTTGACCTCTCGTAATTCTTCGGCTGTCTGGATGCCTGAAGATGACCCTCTGCACAGCTGAGACCCAACACCTCCACTAATGCAATTATGTGCGCACACACACACACACACACAAGCATTTGAGTGACGGATGCTAAATACATATGAAGTGTTCAGAGGGAGGTAAAAGTGAACACTCACAGACTCCTTTGTTTTTGTATCCCCTCGATCTTACTGTGTCTTAATGGCTACTGTCACTCTGCCAGGTCTTCAGTACCACACTGCCTTTAACTGCTGGTCTCTCAAGACTTTCAGTAGCTCTAAGGTCTCTCTCTTTGTCTGTGTAGTCTTCCTCTATCTGTTCTTTAGCCGTTTCGCCTCTCC
>NW_019462367.1:0-491 GCF_002814215.2 Seriola lalandi dorsalis
GTCGTACTCACAGTCCTTAACATTTCAAGCTATTGCATTCACACAAAGACTTAAAAGCATTTGTCTAAGTCGGTCTGAGCAACTGTCACAAATAGAAGGACAGAGAGAGAGATAGAACTACCTTTCAGGCGACTTGGCTTAGCTTCACTAAATGGCTTCTGACAGCCAGATTCATCAGTGGCTCATCTGTGCTGTTTACACTGTTTAATTGTTTGACAGTTCCTGTTTATGCTGTGTCACTTCCAATCCTTTCTGCCTCCATTAAAGGGGACATATTATGCTCCTTTTCAACAAGTTTGAATAAGTCTCAGAGGTCCCCAAAGCATGTATTTGAAGCTTTTTGCTAAAAAATCCACTCCGATCCTATATTTCAGCATGCCTGTAAACCCCTCTTTTTGAGCCCTGTTCAGAACAGGCTGTTTCTGTGTCTGTAGCTTTAAATGCAATGAGCTGTGCCTGACCACGCCCCTCTCCGGAAGGGGATGCCGTTC
>NW_019462368.1:0-428 GCF_002814215.2 Seriola lalandi dorsalis
AGAGGAAGTGGACTAATCTAATTATTATTGTTTATTTATTATTAACTGCTATTATTATTATTATTATTATTATTATCAACAATGAGCTAATGGACACATGAATTTCCAGGGGATACTAAAAAGTGATGAACCTGGCTGGGACTTGTTGTTCAATACTTTGTGACTCTTGAAGTTAAAAGCATTAAACAACAAGTGTGTCCCAGCAGGTTCATCACTTTTTTCTTTTTAAGTTAGACAGGCAGGGAGGCAGGGAGAGAGAGACAGGCAGGCAGTTAGACCTAGTTATGCAGCTCTTATGAAACAGCAGATGTAGGTGAGACTGATCTGAGCTGCCTGTACGTCTGAGGGTGAGATTAGGACACACTGTGTGTGTGTGTGTGTGTGTGTGTGTGTGTGTGTGTGTGTGTGTGTGTGTGTGTGTGTGTGTG
>NW_019462369.1:0-511 GCF_002814215.2 Seriola lalandi dorsalis
TTGAAAAGCTTCCAGTAATGAACCATTTCTCAACACAACTGTGTCGAAAGATTCACTGCTTCATAAAACTGCACTACGTTAAAGTTTATTCATTCAGGTCAGTTTATATGTCATCTCATTTTACCAGTGTCACCGTAATCTGATGTTCCTTCTCTTCCACAGTTCCTGGGTCCAAACCAGAGCTGCTGCATGATGCTGTCTTATATAGCGGCAGCAGCTACCTGCACAGGTAACAACTCCTTTCAACCCTCTGCTACGACCCACAGGACTGTCTGCTGAAATAGAACCCCTACGGTGGCATGCGTACCGGACCTCGGTTTTCATGGTTACCATAGTAAACAGGCAACTGTACCAAGAGCGGCATACCCAACGTTGCCGTGGTTACTGTAATAACGGTCATGGCTTGGTTAGGTTTAGGAAAAGATCACGATTTGGGTTAAAATAAGTATTTCCTCAACATTAAAAGGTCTTTTTTTTTGTCATGGTTACAATAATAACAACAAACAGTCAT
>NW_019462370.1:0-461 GCF_002814215.2 Seriola lalandi dorsalis
AGTTCATGCAGTAGCTGTGTCCACAGGGAATAGTCACCGGATCCTTCAGTAGATCCAGACAGATCGAACAAGACAAGATTTCCCGGTCCAGCTGAACTCCTTTCTGCGCCATGTCACCTCTCAGTGTCAACGACTGTCTGAGTTTCACTTTCTCAGAAATGAAACTAGTTTGAGCTCTGATCGGAACAACATGTGTCTCTGCAGTGAACGGGGCCTGTCAGCTCTTGCACTTCACCACATGTTGGTTCCACCCATCTTCAAACTGTAGATCTGAAGGGGAGGGAACCAGGAAAGTTATGGACAGAGTGGAGCTCACTGTGTTTGAGAGCAGGAAGAACAGAGAGGGTTGTCGGGGTTGTGTTAATCTGAAAAGAGAGTGTAGCTGTTATTGTAGTGGAGTAAAAAGTAAAGTTTTTCCACCTATAATGTCGAGGAGTAGAAGTATAAAGGAGCAGAAAACA
>NW_019462371.1:0-536 GCF_002814215.2 Seriola lalandi dorsalis
ACAGAGCATTTATGATAATGATAATAATAATAATAATAATAATAATAATAATAATAATAATAATAATAATAATAATAATAATGATTCAGCAACTTCAGCAGACACAGACATGACAGCCACAGATCTAACAGTGGTTTGAGACAGTCTCACCTCTGGTCACTCTTTGTCTTTCTTCTCGCTGTT
Source organism: Seriola lalandi dorsalis (assembly GCF_002814215.2). NCBI lineage: Eukaryota > Metazoa > Chordata > Actinopteri > Carangiformes > Carangidae > Seriola > Seriola lalandi. The sequence goes on from NW_019462371.1 coordinate 184, forward strand.
CTGGAGTTTGTCCACGATCTTGCGCTCGTGCCCGGCGGGGTTGGGTCTGTTGGTGTTGTCACTGGCCTCCTTCTTGGTTCTGCCTTTCCGGGCTGAGCCCTCTGTAACAGACACATCGCATCACTCAACACGCCTGTCAGCCGCTTCACGGCCAGGTGGAAGGTTACCTGTGAGGAAAACTCACCTGCGTACTTGTCGGTTAAGTTGTAATATTCATATTTGTCGTAGTATTCGTCTTCAAAAGATGTGGGCTTCAGATTCTTCACGTCGACGTGACTCATGTTTGTTTCTCCAGAAAAAAGTTTGTAAACAAGAGGGAAAGTTATTTTTCTTCTTCTCTTCTTTTCTCTTCT
>NW_019462372.1:0-690 GCF_002814215.2 Seriola lalandi dorsalis
ATACTATGATGTTTTTATGACTTTTCATACCTTACTATAGCGTGTCATTTTTTCCACTTTTTATGCCTTACTATACTATGTCGTTTTTTTCACTTTTTATGCCTTACTATACTATGTCGTTTTTTCACTTCTTATGTCTTACTATACTCTGTCATTTTTTTTTATGCCTTACTATACTATGTCATTTTTTTCACTTTTTATGCCTTACAATGCTATGTCATTTTTTTCACTCTTGAGGCCTTACTATACTATGTCGTTTTTTTTCATTTTTGAGGCCTTACTATACTATGTCGTTTTTTTTCAGTTTTTATAACTCACTATACTATGATGTTTTTGTGACTTTTCATGCCTTACTATAGCGTGCCACTTTTTATGCCTTACTATACTATGTCATTTATTTCACTTTTTATGCCTTACTATACTATGTCTTTTTTTACACTTCTTATGCCTTACTATACTATGTCGTTTTTTTCACTTTTAATTCCTCACTATACTATGTCGTTTTTTTCACTATTAATGCCTTACTATACTATGTTGATTTTTATGCCTTACTATACTATTTCGTTTTTTTCAATTCAAATTCCTTACTATACTATGTCTTTTTTATGACTTTTCATGCCTTACTATACTATGTCGTTTTTTTGATTTTTATGCCCTATTATACTGTCATTTTTTTCACTTTTTATGCCT
>NW_019462373.1:0-411 GCF_002814215.2 Seriola lalandi dorsalis
GTTTGGAAGTGTTAAGGACCCAAATGCAGGCAATCCAAGGAAGTGAAAAAAAAGAAAGAAAAAGGGTGATTTATTAAACAAAGAAAACACTAAAACAAGTCTTACTTGGTTCAGAACAAAGCCCGGGAAACAAAAGTCCAAAAACAGAAACACAGGGAGACACTGAGGTACAGTATCATCAGAAGTATAACAGACAATCAAAACACTGGTAAACCTGGAGCAAAAGACACAAACTTCAAAAACTCATACTGATTAAAACAGACAAACTGACAACAGGGAGCACAGAGATTAAATACACACTATGAAGGCAAGGGTGACTGAACACAGGTGAAGCACATTAGGGCGGGGCAGACAATCAAGAAGGAAACACAAGACACAGTGGACACACAAGGAACTCTACTACAAAATAAA
>NW_019462374.1:0-450 GCF_002814215.2 Seriola lalandi dorsalis
TCAAAGTTTAGCGCTAGTTCTACTTTAAGGGAAATTAAAATGTCCATCCTCCGATAGTATTCCTGCAGCATGTATGTCGATTCATTGATGAATCTACAGCTCATTAATTACCCTCGAACACTACACACATTCAATTTCACATGTGAAATAGACTGAAGACTGGAACCGCCAGAGAGAGAAAGACATGAGCATTGATAGAACAATGTGTACTAATCCACAGAGACAGAGGATGCAGTGTGTGTGTGTGTGGCTGTGTGTATATGTGTGTGTGTAGAGTGGGCTGGTAGGGGGGTGGGGTATTATTGTATAATGGTATACTTAGTTCCTATAGAAGATAACAGTCTCTTCCTAAAACTGGTGTATAGGCTCTTTAACATGAGGGAAAAAAGCTTTATATAACAAGGCCTTAGCTGTGGAGCTGCACCTGTCTGCCTTCAATATAATATACTC
>NW_019462376.1:0-437 GCF_002814215.2 Seriola lalandi dorsalis
TCTCCACACTGAAAACAGAAAACTGGGGTTTCACCTTTTCTAATCTAATCCAAAATTCTCTTAGAGCTGCAGCAGATTGAAAACTTACATCAAAACCTTTTATTCAGTTGCAAAGTCAAAATACAATTCAAGTCGTTTGCCGTAAATCTCATGGTTTTTTCGGATTCGCTTCCTGGAGAAGTCAAGCCTCCGCATGCCAGCATGGTTGGCTGACATGGTGAAGGCACCACAAACTAAAAGCAATAAAAGGAACTAAAACCAGTGAAATACCACTAAACAAAATACTAAAAACCAAATAAATAAATATAAGTATCCCTGAAAGCAATAAAAGAAACGTAAAAAATACTTACCTTTTCACGTTTGGCCTGGTCAGGATGTTTACTCCGGCAGGGTGAAGGTAGGTTGTCCTCTGGGCCAAAGAATTCCTGTTTGATTAA
>NW_019462377.1:0-401 GCF_002814215.2 Seriola lalandi dorsalis
GACCTTTTTGTTCATGGTTGTGATTTTTCTGCAGGTGACTCATTCCAGAGGAGGTGAGTGAGGCGTTCACTGCCTGTCTGAACTTGTTTCAGTCAGGACATAATTCAGTGTTTTAACATGCTGTGTTGTATCTGAAGAATAATTTTTACCAATGACAACAGAGGCCAGCTTCTTTGTCAGAGTGTTTGACTCTTGAATATTTAATTTAAGAATTAGACGATAAAACAGTTTGTTTTAGGTCTCAATATGAGGGCAGATGTTTTCTCCCCGTCAGTAACTCAGTTTCAGCAGCTCATTAAATACTCATTTGACACAGACACATGCTCTGTACCAGAATATATATATTGCTGAAATGTTCTTGGGAGATCAAAACATATTTTACAGTTTCCTAAATGCAACAT
>NW_019462378.1:0-432 GCF_002814215.2 Seriola lalandi dorsalis
CATGCAATTCTACCCCCGGTTGTATAATGGCCTATGTCAAAAGTGTGACTCTTTTGTTGAGTTTTTTGTGTTTCCTGAAAAACCTGAAAAAATGACTTAGGCCATTATTTTAAGAGGGTGTCGATGTGTAACTTAATTTTGTCCATGCCAACACATTTTGTACTTTGTAGATATCATGCTACCAAAAAAGACACAGAAGAGCTTTTTCAACACCGAAAGCATATGTAATACTTATTAAACTAACCAGCCAACAGCCACATTGATTTAAAATTCAAATCTGCTAGTTAACGTCACCAGCCTTACATTATTAGATTGTTAATACCGATGTATGTGTCACGGTTGTTGAGGTAAGTTGGACCCAAATGCAGTCAACTCTTGGGAGACAGTGCAGGCAGGTTTATTTAACCAAAAATCCAGACGTGAACGTGACAT
>NW_019462379.1:0-453 GCF_002814215.2 Seriola lalandi dorsalis
TGATTTACCAAAACCCTCCTCGCCATGATCGCTGCTCTCCAGCACAAAGTTACGGTGGCCCCTGAAGATAAAGCACATACAAGAGAGAAAGTACAAACATGAAGGGTAACGCATTCATTTCACACACACACACACACACACACACACACAGACACACACACACCATACACACACACACACACACACACACACACTCACAACTCTTCAAATCTTAGGGTAGAGTTGCCTACCCATAAGCTTACTAGCTAGCTAGGATAGCAGCAGACAAGCTAATCCAGCATCTCCAAAGACAGTCAAAAGAATGGCAGCATGTGATTTTTTGACAGCGTGGAATATCAGCTCTGTATAATGTAGCTACTTGTCCAAATCGAGCCCATCACTGCTGAATTACACTTGTTTCTGTATCTGCGTCTTTGTATTTGAGCGTGTCTAGCTTCATGTTTGTATTTTCAC
>NW_019462380.1:0-459 GCF_002814215.2 Seriola lalandi dorsalis
TGTGTGTGTGTGTGTGTGTGTGTGTGTGTGTGTGTGTGTGTGTGTGTGTTTGTAGCGGTAGAGCTGCCCAACGGAACCTCCAGTAAGTTCTTTTTACCTGGTTGAGACTCTTATTTTGAAGGTGAATATCAAAAAATGTTTATTTGTTTGTGCTTGTGTGTATTTATGAGCAGAATGCGTTTAAGTTTAAATGTACAGCAGGTAGTTAAACTGTGATAAAAGCACGAAAGAAAACAGCAACATTAACTGTGTTCAGACAGAGCAACTATATTAACTATAACTATATATTTTTTTTATAAAACAAGAGGCAACATGTCTTCAAACTGGCATTTAAAGGGTTAAAATCCCGAAAACTAATAAACATTTGGTAGGTTTGAGCAGAACTGAAGTGGTTTAAGAGATTTATGCAAAAAAAGCAGAAAAAAATATTGATATATGATGATTTTATAGCATTTTCTT
>NW_019462381.1:0-522 GCF_002814215.2 Seriola lalandi dorsalis
AAAATATAAAGAATTCTATTCACCAAAAGGAAAGAAACCAAATGGAAAACTGACAGTAACACTGGGTAACTTAAAACATTACTTACACTACTTAACCACTAAAGTACGAAGAACCAAATAAACAATAGTCACTGGATAGGATCACGATCACTATCAGAATGAACGCTATAGCTACACACAGCTATCTTAAGACAACGACACACACACACACACACACACAGCTCAACAGCTTTCCGAATGGCACTCAGGCGCTGGCCAAGCCTCTGGACTCCACCTTTATACTCTGGCTCCTGATCGGGAGCAGGGATCAGCCGTGCTGAAGCCCTGGGAGGAGAGGGGAGGGCAGACCAGCACATACACACATATGCGACATAACCCCGCAGCACTGTGAGTAGTGAGTAGTGTAACCGATGTTGTGCGAACCTCACGGAGAAGTAGCACACCGGATGGTGCTCATCCCCAACGCCGACCTGCAACAGCAAAGCACCGGCTCCGGAGGCGCTGGCGTTCACTCCCGGCTGG
>NW_019462382.1:0-513 GCF_002814215.2 Seriola lalandi dorsalis
TAAAATATTGAAAAAGAGAAATCACAGTCACCACTGCTTCAAAACAAATAGAATGAACCAGAAATCAGTGAGGTATCGGTTCGATGAGGAACAATCTTTCATCGAGGAACAACAACTACATTGCACAGAGGCCATCAGCTGCATCAACTGTGCTGTTCACATGGTGTTCATATCACAATGGATTCATTGGTGCATCGAGCAAATTCATAGAAATAAATGCACGTGTACCTCTCTTCAATTTAATTGGAGAATGCAAGGAACTTAATCTGAAATAAACTGCACCTCCTTGTGGCTGCAAAACATAGGGCAGTCCTCTGTATTCTCACCTTGCTGGTATCGAAGGAGCCAAATCCCATCGTTTTCATCATCTCAATTTCCTCCTCTGTTTTGCCCTGCATGTCCTCCGCTGTTAAAAAATGATAGCATTGAATTTTGACAAAAAACATAAATGTTGCACCTGAAAATGCCATAAACACTGAAAGCTGAATTCCCTACTTAATTTATATGAATATA
>NW_019462383.1:0-938 GCF_002814215.2 Seriola lalandi dorsalis
AATGTCCAAAAACGTTATATTAATACATAAAAAGATCAAAACCGTCATAAGGCATAAAAACATTAAAAAAAAATTATATTATAAAAAGGCATAAGAAAATCTAAAAAATTCACAATAAGGTCAGAGATAAAAACGTTTTAAAATGTCATAGTATAGTATGGTATGAAAATGTCTAAAAATGTCATAGTATAGAATGGCGAAAAACGTTCAAAAAAGTCATTATATAGTATTGCATAAAAACACTACAAAACGTCATACTATAGAATGGGTGAAAAAGTTACATTGTGGTAAGGCATAAAAACTCATAAAAAAGTCATAGTATAGTAAGGCATAAAAAGTCATAAAAATGTCATAGTATAGTAAGGCATAAAAAGTCATAAAAACGTCATAGTATAGTAAGGCATAAAAAGTCATAAAAAAGTCATAGTATAGTAAGGCATAAAAAGTCATAAAAACGTCATAGTATAGTAAGGCATAAAAAGTCATAATATAGTGAGGCATAAAAAGTCATAAAAACGAAATAGTAAAGTAAGGCATAAAAAGACATAAAAACTTCATAGTAAAGGAAGGCATAAAAAGTCATAGTATAGTAAGGCATAAAAAGTCATAAAAAGGAAAAAGTACAGTAAGGCATAAAAAGTCATAAAAACGTCATAATATAGTAAGGCATAAAAAGTCATAAAAACTAAATAGTAAAGTAAGGCATAAAAAGACATAAAAATTTCATAGTATAGGAAGGCATAAAAAGGCATTGTATAGTAAGGCATAAAAAGTAATAAAAACGAAAAAGTACAGTAAGACATAAAAAGTCATAAAAACTTCATAGTATAGTAAGGCATAAAAAGTCATAAAAACGAAAAAGTACAGTAAGGCATAAAAAGTCATAAAAACTTCATAGTATAGGAAGGCATAAAAAGTCATAGTATAGTAAGGCATAA
>NW_019462384.1:0-484 GCF_002814215.2 Seriola lalandi dorsalis
AAAGAAGAAGCAGTCGGCTTAAATCACTTTGCCTAAATGATCATATTTTTACAGGCCTGCTTTGATCCAAGATGTTTTAAACTTATTTTATTCTTAGAGTATTTACCTTATTGTTGTCTACAGTCCTGTTTTATAATGGTACGAGTGTGCATTGGCATTTTAAAGACAAAGTCTGGTAAAACCCTTAAAGCTTTGTTTACTTGGAAATTTTTTTTTTTTTCCATATTTTTTGATTCTAGAGCAGAAACCTCACATTATTTTGAGGAAATTGATTTCTGTTTTGAAATTGGTTGAAACCATGAAACATGTTGGCCGGTATTAGGTTACTGCAGAAACAGTCATTACTTAGTTTGTTCATGACACAACACCAAGTTTATTTTTACTATAAAATCTCTTCCTCATTGTAGTTCATGGTCACAAAAACCCCAAACAACAGAAACAAATCCAAGGGAATTTGTATCATGATTGTTTGGTAAAGTTTATG
>NW_019462385.1:0-445 GCF_002814215.2 Seriola lalandi dorsalis
GGGTTTTGTGTTGTTAATGTCCAGAAATACAGGGCTGCAGCTCACAGTGGTCCTGCTCCAGACCCTTGGGAGGAGCAGGTGACAAGACCCTGTCTCCCAAGAGTATCTGCTCCCAGACCCTCAAGAAGGGAGTGCTGGTTCTTTGTGGGGCGTTTCTATATCTTTTCTTTTTTTCCATTGTTTTAAATCTGTAAAAGACTTTTCAAACCGAAAACACCACTGAAGGTCTTTTCCTCTGGCATGTATCTGCACTGTTCCTCCCCCTCCACTGCTGCTACTGCTGTTGCTGCTGTTGCTGCTGTTGCTGCTGCTGCTGCTGTTGCTGCTGTTGCTGTTGCTGCTGTTGCTGCTGCTGCTGCTGCTGCTGCTGCTGCTGCTGCTGCTGCTGCTGCTGTTGCTGTTGCTGCTGTTGCTGCTGCTGCTGCTGCTGCTGCTGTTGCTGCTG